>NC_028456.1:12267909-12536002 GCF_000263155.2 Setaria italica | reverse complement strand
AGGTCACTACCCCAGGCTCGAATGAATAGGAGCGACCAAATAGCAAACCCACACGAAGGTGAGCGGTTCCAGAGAATACAACAAGTCCACTGAGTTAACAAATTAACCATTTAGTTTGGCCATAAAAACAACATCAGAGTTTTATAAGGTTCAGCAGAAAAACAATAAAAAGGTAAAACAACTAGCGGAAGCTAACTCATCGGGGTCGGACATCCCTGGTGAGGCCAACCGGGACATCAGTGATCCCGCTCCTCGTTGTCCGAGGAGGGATCCCACTCAACCGTCCAACCCGGAGGGAGTTGGGGCGGCCAAGTGCCGGCAGAAGGAGGCTTAGAGGCAGTAACTTCACCTGAAAAAGAAGAGCCACAACAAGGCTGAGCTACTAAGCTCAACAAGACTTAACCGACAGGGAGCGCGCTAAACTACCTCTTCTAGACATGCAAGGCTTTTTGGCTGAGGGGTTTGTTTGCCAAAAGCGCTAGGTGTATCCCTACTTTCAAGTTTTAGCTCCGGTTCTAAGTTCATTATCCGGTCTAAGTTTGCAACCTATTCTAAGCAACCAAGAACCAACCAAAGGTATATACATCATCAACAAGACCATGTCATCATCAGATTCCTTATTTACTCAGGGTGACATAGCGATCAAGCAGTCTCAAACTGTGAGAGGCAGATGAATGGATTCGAGTTTCTTAACCATGCATGGCGAACCTAATCTCACGACATCCGCGCACCACAAGGGCCGCTTCCTGTGTCGGCCGTCCCAATCAATTCCCAGGCGCGTGTCAGGTCCAAACTTCCCTTAGCATGCAATGCTCCACAGTCCCGGCCTCTACCGTACTATGACCGCACTTGCACCCACATGATGCACCATGGGAACCTCGTTCCAGGGACAGCAGGGGTATAAGCCACGCCCTAGTTCGATCAGGTACTAGGCTTCCCCATCCCATACTAGGTATGAGATTAGTACTTTCAAACACTTGATCACGAACACCACCACTGTCGGACCTTAACAAGTTTCATAGACAGACGGGGCGATCAACCAACCACCAAAGAGTTACCCAAAGCCCTGCCCCGTCCATCGTCCTTATAGTTGTAACAGAAGGGTAAACATCCAACTCCTACAACTCGCGAGTGACAGGGAATCACTCGGCTTTTACCGTTTCCTATTTAAGCAAAGCATCTACTCGGTCCAACAGCTAGTGTTCAGATCAAGGGAGCTAAGTTATGCATCTATGGTTCCAACCAACTCCTATACGTAAATGCACAAGCATGTTAAAGAAGGCATGCGCAAGTTTGGTAAAACACAGGGGATTCATGCATCCGGGGCTTGCCTTCGAGCAAGGAGGAGGGAAACTACTCGTCTTCTTGGGCAGCTTCGGCTTCTGGAGGCAGGAGCTCAGCTACACCTCCGTCTTCTGGCGCCGGGTGCAACTCGTAGAAGCCGTCGACGAGATGCAGCTCTACACGAATGCAATGCATGGGTTAGCATTTAGACGGTTATTTCAACAGCAACACTTGCAAGTTTGAGCCCAGAAACTTGCGGCAAGTTACAGGAGGGTGGGAAGGTTCGATGGAGTTGATGGAGATCAAGATGTATGGGTCGAAGGGGGAGGAACTTATGATCTGGCCCTTAATCTAGAGGAATAGATGTGCTAGGGGTCCTCAGACTTAACGCTGAAAAGGCCGCAAGTTTTACACGTAAACCCTCGGTTCAAAGAAAAAGATACAGCCGAGCCCTCGGGCGAGGCGGAGAAGGGTCGGCGGAACAGACAGGGTCGGGCGGATAGGAGGGGTCAGACGAGGCGAACAAGGGTCGGCAGCCTACCTTCGTCTTATAGAGAAGGCTTGGGCGGAAGGACTAAGGGGCTTGGGACAGCGGCGAGGATGTCCGGCGGTATTCCGGTGGCGGCGGTGCTTCTTGTGGATCACAGTAAGCTCTTGGGCGGCACTGAAAGCAGTGGCTGGTGGATTGGGGAAAGTGGTGTTGCACGGAGAGGAGAGTTCCTCAGACTTAGGTGGTGGCACTGTGAGCTCGAACAAGGAGTAAGAGGGAGGGCAGCTAGGGCAAAGGGGAACTCCGGCGGGGCTTCTGCATCCCATTTTATAGCGGCGCGGAAGTGATAAGGGGGAGCGGCGCGAAGGCCGGGGAAGAAGCGATGGAGTGCTCTGCCGGGGTGGCGATTGAGCGACGAGGGCGGTGGAGCAGGACTTCGGGGATGACACCGGCGGTCATTGGGCACCAACGTCAGGGCAGCGCAGGCGCGGGTTTGTTGGTAGTTGAGATTTGGCGAAGGTGGGCATCGTCGTGTGGTGGATCTGATGGAAGTGACCGGGAAAACGGTGCTAGAAACGAGGGCGCACAGGTGAGAAGACAGGTGGCTGAGGTCGCGCGGGCGAGCGCGGAGCAACAGATTGTCGGGGTGGCTTCTGACAGGGCAGGAAAAGGAGCTGTCGCTGCCGCGGTCTGGGTTGGCGGAGGAGGAATCGTCGCGTAGCGAGGACTGGGATGGCGCGACTGTGGAGAGGTGACGGAAAGGATGAGCGGTATCGGGCTCTACAGCCGGGATCTAGCGATGTGATGATGGGCACGGGCGGCGAGGTGCTGCAGAAAGGGTAGCAGAGGAGCTTCTGTTGCGATTGGGGAAGGGGGCGCGAGAATCCATCTGGTCGTGGGCCGGCGACGAGGCGGAGCGGCGGACGTCGGAGGAGTGGAGCCACGCGGCTGGGGAACTCTGAAGCGGGCATGCAACTCGAGTGCGCCTGTCGCGGGAGATCTGGGGGAAAAGATCTCGTGGGCCCACCGGTCAGTCTCGGTGGTCCACGGCTCGAACTGAAGGGCGACGGTGTGGGATGGCTTAGAAAGATCCGACGGTGGGTCGGCGGGGTCGGAACCGGGGAGACCACAGCGAGGGGTCGGATCGAAGGGTCGGAAGATCTGGAGGTTGAACACTTAGGCTTGGAAACTGAGACAGGGGATCAGGGACTCAGATTAAGATTAACGCGGAGGATTTTTATCCGAGGCCGTTACAGCCTACCCCCCTTAAGAAGAATCTCGTCCCGAGATTCAGATGTAGAAGTAACCGGTGGGGGTGTGTAGCGTTTACCTCCTTGGCTGGGAAGAAAACCGGGGAAGTGCTTGTTCAAGTACTCTTCTGTTTCCCATGTTGCTTCATCCTCCGTGTGGTTCCTCTAGAGGATCTTGTACATTTTGACCACTTGGCGCCCGGGTATGCCGTTCTTTCTGGTCAAGGACCTTGGCCGGATACTCTGCATAGGTTAGGTCAGGCTCGATTTGAAGCTGCTCCTGTTCTAAGATCTCGGTTGGGACTTAGACACATTTCTTCAGCTGAGACACATGGAAAACGTCGTGTATGGTCGATAGCTGTTCTGGGAGTTGGATCCGATAGGCCACGGGTCCACAAATTTCCACAACTTCATATGGGCCAATGTAACGGGGAGTCAGTTTCCCTTTTACTCCAAACCGTTGCACTCCTTTGGTTGGGGAAACTTGAAGATACACATGATCACCAATGTCAAACTGTAGGGGCCTTCTTCGCCTGTCGGAGTAACTCTTCTGTCGAGATTGGGCAGCCTTGAGATTTGCTTGAATCAGCTTCACTTGTTCTTCGGCTTCTACTACTAAGTCAGGGCCATAAACTTGTCTCTCTCCCGCTTGGGACCAGTTCAAAGCGTGCTAGAAACTGAATTCCTCGATCAGAGATGGTCTTAGGCACACCGTGTAGGGAAACTATGCGATCAAGGTACAGCTCGGCATACTGCTTGACTGTGTGGGTGGTGTGGACAGGAAGGAAGTGGACGGTCTTGGTCAGACGGTCCACTATAACCCAAATGGAATCATGTCACTGTGATGAAAGAGGCAGTCCAACAATGAAATCCATGCTGACGTCTTCCCATTTCCAAGAGGGAATAGGTAGGGGCTGTAAAGTACCTGCTACCTTTAGATGACTGGCCTTGACACGTTGGCAAGTGTCGCACTCTGAAACATACCGGGCAATTTCCTGTTTCATTCCGCTCCACCAGAAAGTTTGGCATAGGATCATGGTACATCTTATTGCTGCCTGGGTGGATTGAGAACTTGGAGAGGTGAGCTTCATCTAGGATCTGCTTCCTCAAGTTGGGGTCGGCTGGTACAACCAGTCGATTCCCATAATACATTTTTCCAGTCTCATCCTGTCAAAACTGCTTATACCCTTCATCCTTCAAGGAGATCTTCTTGGTGATCCGCTTTACTTCCTCATCCTCCACTTGTGCTGACCTTATTTGGTCTTCTAAGACAGACTCAAGGGCGATGTGGCCGAGGGTTCCATGGGAATGTTGGGATACGAGGTAGGCTACGCTAGCGTAAATCCCCCACTTCTACCGCGTATAACCAGGAAGAACTGCCGTATAAGGATCACGGGATTACCACTCGACGCACTACTGGTGCGGAAGATGTAGATATGCGTCGATGCAGTGAAGACGATCACGTAGTCGTACGTAGTCGAACAACGTAGTCGTACGTAGTCGATCACGTCCAGCAGCTCCTCAGCAGCTCGTCCACGTGCACAGCAAGATCGCCTCCGGTACCGCGGCTCGTCGTCGGCTCGTCGTGGATCGTCGGCGGCTCGTCGATAGCTCGTCCAAGTGCTGCAGGCGCAACACCTCCAAGGTATCCACACGTGCAGGGAGGAAGCGTCGCAAGCCGGACTGCTAGATCCGCGAGTTGCAACAGGCGAGGGCGTGGGAGGCGCGGCAGGTGTGTTTCGCCAAAAGGTGTAAAACCCTAGGGCGCCCCCACCCCTCTATTTATAGGGGTTCCTGATGGGCCTCTGGATCCGAGGCCCATTAGTCTCCTAAACCTAATCCAACTCGGATCAGATCCGAATTGGGCTTCCAGCCCCTTAAGTGTGTGACCCTATGGGTTCGGATACGTATAGACATGGCCCGAGTACTCCTACTCGGCCCAATAGTCGGTAGCGGCCTCTAGCAAGACGTGCCAACTCCTATACGCATACGAAGATCATATCAGACGAACCATCACAACATAATATACATGCTATTCCCTTTGCCTCACGATATTTGGTCTAGCTTCAAGCCGACCGCTCTTTCTCGATCCTGTGATTCGGAATCCCTTTGTAGGTTAACTCTTAACCGTACGTAGCATGGCCATGCATTTTCTGATCCGATCACTCGAGGGGCCCAGAGATATCACTCTCAATCAGAGAGGGGCAAATCCCATCTTGATTGACCATGTCTCATAGCATGCTTCTTGACAAACCCGAAAGCTACCTTTATAACTACCCTGTTACGGCGTAGCGTTTGATAGCCCCTAAGTAGGTCAATCCACATCTAGAATACATGCGACAATCTCAGGTCTAAGGACAAAGCGTATATGTTGTTTAAAGAGAGAACTACTTCTCGTGTTGGGTCAGTCCTAACACATGTCTCCACATGTGTCCACATTATTAGTTCAACATCTCCATGTCCATGACTTGTGAAACATAGTCATCAACTAATACATGTGCTAGTCTAATATTCATGTGTGTCCTCACATGAACTCCGACTAGGGACAACTTTAGAATAACCATACAAGTAAAGAGTTTCACATACAATTCACATAATTGCAAATCAATTCAAGTAGCCTTTAATGGATATTCAATGAACACAATATACAAATCATGGATACAAATGGAATATCATCATCTCTATGATTGCCTCTAGGGCATACCTCCAACAGGGAAACAATTTCCAAACTGAGTTTTCCCATCTCATGACACAAGGTTTCGGTGAAGGTTGTTGCCAACAAGCAGTTGCAACAGGGCTTGCGGCTAAGAGCGTCGACCACCACATTGGCCTTGCCGGGGTGATAGTGTACTTCCAAATCATAATCCTTTATCAACTCTAACCATCTTCTTTGGCGCATGTTGAGGTCGGCTTGGGTGAAGATATACTTGAGGCTCTTGTGGTCGGTGTAGATGTTGTAGCGGGTGCCCATCAGATAATGTCGCCATATCTTTGAGGCATGGATCACTGCGGCCAACTCAAGATCATGGGTCGGGTAGTTCAGCTCATGAGGTCGTAACGCCCGTGAGGCATAGGCAATGACTCAGTTGTCTTGCATAAGAACACACCCAAGTCCAGTGCCAGAGGCGTCACAGTACACGTCAAACGACCTAGAGGGGTCGGGTTGGGCCAAAACTGGGGCTATGGTCAGCAAACGCTTTAAGGTTTTGAAGGCTTCTTCACATTTGTTGTTCCACACAAATCTAGCCTCTTTCTTCAGCAACTCTGTCATCGGCTTAGCTAGCTTGGTGAAATCTGGTATGAAACGTCGATAGTAGCCTGCCAGTCCAAGGAAACTTCGGATCTGGTGCACTGAGGCAGGAGTCTTCCAGTCCATGACTTCCTGTACCTTGCTGGGGTCGACGGCTATGCCATTCTTAGAGATAGTGTGTCCCAAGAACTTGACACTATCCAACCAGAATTCACACTTGGAGAATTTGGCATAGAGCTGATGGTCTCTCAGCCGTTAGAGAACTATGCGAAGATGGTTGGCATGTTCTTCTTCGCTCTTCGAGTACACCAGGATATCATCAATGAACACCACTACAAACTTGTCCAAATCGGGCATGAATACCGAGTTCATGAGGTACATGAAGTATGCGGGTGCGTTGGTGAGTCCAAAAGACATGACCAGGTACTCGTAGAGTCCATATCTTGTGGAGAAGGCAGTCTTAGGGATGTCACATGGTCGGATCTTGATTTGGTGATAACCTGGACGAAGATCGATTTTGGAGAACACTCTAGCTCCAGCTAACTGATCAAACAAGACATCAATGCGGGGGAGTGGGTACTTGTTCTTGATAGTCACCGCATTGAGAGGTTGGTAGTCTACACACATGCGTAGACTGCCATCCTTCTTCTTCACAAACAGGACGAGGCAACCCCAGGGTGATGCACTGGGTCGGATGAAACCTTTTTCCAACAGATCATGCAACTGGGTCTTCAACTCGGCCAGCTCAGCTGGTGGCATCCGATAGGGTCTTTTGGAGATGGGGGCGGTGCCGGGGATCAACTCTATGGCAAACTCCATGTCTCTATCAGGTGGCATGCCGGGCAAGTCCTCTGGGAACACATCAGGGTACTCAAAGACAATAGGGAGGCTCTCTAGTCGGGCTTGCGATAGAGGGTACGCACAAGGGAGTGTGGGCTTAGGAGGGTTCAAGAATAGGGTAGAACTGCCATAAAAGGGTGAGTTGATGTGGAGGGTTCGGGCAGCTGGGTCTAGAACCACTTGGTGTCAGGTCATCCAATCCATTCCAAGAATGATATGTATTCCTTCCAGGTCAAGGATGATCAGATTTTCCTTAAAAAGGTTTTGGCCTAGCTGAATAGGCACGTTGACACTCATCCTATCGGATGTGATCATTCTACCCGGGGTGGATATTCTAAAAGACCCTCTAGTTTGGCAGTCTTGTAACCCACACTTGTCACGGGTATTTCTCTCGATAAAACTATGCGAAGCTTCCGAGTCAAACAAAACCAAAGCTGAAAAACTGTGAATCAGAAAGGTACCCATCATTATCGGCGCACCTTCAGGAAGCTCTGCTGCGTGGGTGAAGTTCAGTCGACCTTGGCAAACTTGCACCTTGGGCCTCTTTCCTTTGTTGGGCGTTGCATTGCTCTGCCCTGGGCACGGGCTCTGATTTCTGGGGCAGTCCTTGGCGAAATGCCCCACATCGCCGCAGGCAAAATAGCGGTTACCCGTTGCAGGGCGTGGGGGTGGCGGCAGGGTTGGCCGGGATGCCTGTGGTTGGAAACCAGGAAAACGGGGCGCTGCTGCTGGCGGGGGTCGGGCAATCCACCTTCCCGATTGCTGGGGTCGGCTGGGCGCTTGGGGTGGAACCATTCTGAAACGCTGCGCAGGTGGGCTGGGCGTTGGCAGTGGGGCTTTCCTCTTCCTCTCGGCTGCCAGAGCCTTCATGCAGTCCTCTTGGGAGATGGCCAGGTTGACCAACTCATTGTACGTATCCACCCTTATCGGGTTTAACCTTTCTCTGAGCTCCAAGCTCAGCCCTCTGCGGAATCTGTCCCGCTTCTTCTCGTCGGTGTCCGCGTGATATCCAGCATAACGACACAGATCGTTGAAGGCCTGAGCGTAGTGTAACACATCTCGGTTTCCTTGATGAAGATCCAGGAATTCATTGAGCTTGCGCTCCAGGAGACCCTCCGAAATGTGGTGCGCTCTGAACGTAGTCTTAAACTCGTTCCAGCTGATGACATGGTCTGCTGGCAACATGGCGTGGTAGTGATCCCACCATAGCCGGGCGGAACCACGTAACCGCTGGGCTGCAAACCGGGCCTTATTGTGGTCGGGGCACTGGGCGGTGAGAAGCTCAAACTTGGATTCGATGGTGCGAACCCAGGCGTCTGCATCGAGCGGGTCTTGGGTCTTCTGGAACAATGGGGGTTGCGTCCCCAAAAAGTCTTCATAACGAGCAACATGAGGTTGCTGCTGAGCCCTTCCACCATGGGGCTGCTGCTGTTGTTGCCCTTGTACCAGATGTCTCAACAGCTCGGTCTGAGCCGCTAAGATTGCCTCTAGTGGAGACGGGGGTGGAGGTGGGGGAAGATCCTGTCTCTGCTCGCTGCTGCCAGGCACAGAACCAGATCTGGTGTGATGCGCCATCTGCAAGAGTTAACGTTCCATTAAATTCATAATCTCAAAAATACTCCAACAGATGGGAACGCACAAGTTAAATTCTCCAATGCAACTCTTGCTGATAATTCAACACACTTCCTCATAAGGGAGATACACTCTTCCCATTGTCATCTTAGTTAGCATTTATCTTAGCCCTGTACTCGACTTCGGGCGAACCATGCCATACCCAGACTCCAGGAATTCCCTTATATCTGAACTTAAGCCAAGGGGTCGGGCTAGGCGAGCATCCCGAGAAAAGGGGTCGGCAAAATGATCCACACAAAAAAAGGGGTCGGGCGAGGCGGAGAACTGCCCCGAAGGGTCGGGCGCATCCGATCTCGTGAACCGGGGTCGGCCAAACTTGAACGGACCCACAGAAAATGGCGTGTGTGGTCACAGCACAAACTCACATGGTCTAACATTCCAACATTTTGTAAAGAGTCAAAGGTCAGACTCAGGATTTGATTTCATTGGGATCTCTTTTTTTTTCTTTTACAGAGGTGTTCTAAAACACAAGGAGTACTCGACTCAAGGCTAACCTATTACAGGACTATCCAAAATTTAGGCTGCCGAAGAGTACAACAAAAGGATGGGTTCCCTGCAACTCTTCCTCTATGAGGGAACACTGTGAGTGGGAGAAGGGGCGTCGTCCTCTTCAATGTCTATGCTGGACGCTTCCTCAACCTCCTCAGGGTCTTCTTGAGCTTCTAGCTGCATTTGGAGGGCATGCATGTCATCGAGCTCGGCGTGATGCTCGTCCAGATGAGCATTAGCAACCGCCAACTCCATTTCCACTTCCATCTTTTCCTCTGATAGCTCGATCATGCCGTCCACCAAGTTGGCTACTTCTCCTTCAAGCTCAGAGATCCGGTCTTGCATGTCATGGACCTGAATGCCTCGTTGGATGAGCTGATATGTTTGGCCCACCATGTCTCTTCTGGCGGCCTGGAGGTGTCCTTGGGTATCCACGGCGATCCGAGCAAGGATAGCCATGGCTCATCCTTGGAGCTCAACCAGCCGATATAGGGCTGACATGCACCGGATATTGGTGGAGATGGTGACCATCGAGTAGGAGGTGGCCAACACCTTGATATGTCTAACGCGGTCAAGCCACGCCGGGTCCAACCGGTTCCTGGCAGGGAACAGGCCGATGGGGTCTAGGGTGACCTCCAGTGGGTGCAGCTGACATAATTGAGTAAGGAGCTGAAGAGCAGCTGACTCCTAGGTGTCTTCCGGGGCAAGGCCGTATGCTGAGATTCCAAACGAGGGCTAGTCGGGCCGCACAGGAGGGGGAGGTACTACTGCCTGTACGTTGCATGTTTGGATGCCTCGCTCCAGGTACAACCGTCCCTCATACAACGGTGGAGACTGGTAGCTGAACCACTTCAAGGTGTCCCACAAGATCGCGGGAAAGTCCTCGAAGTGTAGACACGTCGAATGGAAGGTGCCATCTGCGCCATACAGGACATGTCCGGGAGCGGCCATCTGGAACCAAGAACCAAAACAACATGAGATGGACTCTAAAGGTCAGGGGTCGGACAGAAAAAGCATCCGGATTTTTAACCGAAAACAAGCTGGAGGAACTAGAAATCCCTAGAACCGAAGAAGAGCTTTTCCAAGCAAGGTTGCTTTTGAGGAGGGTGACTTTACAGATTCTTAGCTTATGTCGCATGCACGGCCTACCTCGTTCCTAACCAAAACAACTGCCAAAGCTTGGTCTTACGCAGTTAGTGCCGGTGGCAAGGCAACCAGTATGTCTCTCCCTATAATAACTAGTCGGTTCTAGCAACGTTTCCTAAGCGATCGCGGTTAGTGTACCTGCAGAAAAACACAACCACACGAACCTTTCGTGCCAGCACCCACGAAAGTGTTCCCAAACATTACCGTTCACTATAGGAACGGCACCCATGCGTTCAAGGCTGCATGGACAACACTCAACTGTGGAAATAGGTCCCCTTTGAATGGAACCGTATAACCCTTCGCATACTCGTGATGCGGAATCAGCGCACGTATAATAGACGTGGCGAACAACCGTGATGATAGGCTCATTGGAATCAAACCATACCAACCTTCGTATGGATTACATACGGAACCTACGCACGTATGATACACGTGGGCAAAACAACCGCGATGAAAGGATCCTTTGAATAGAACTCCCTATCAACCCTCGCATAGTCGTGATGCGGAACTCGGCACACGTATGATAAACGTGGCGAAGTGCTGGAAGGGTTAGCAAGATAACCAAATAAATATTAGCCACCTAAAACAACCCCAAAACTCCCCTAGGGCCTCTCGCACTAAAGTCATCCTTAACGATCATACGAGATATTTTTCAAAGAGTTTCTTGCAACTTTTATCTTTTTAAAGAAGTGTGTTAGGGCCTGTTGTGTTCTCTGTCTTGCTAAACCAGCTCTGGTACCAGCTGTGGCGGATCCACTTCGGATTTGCTTGGTTAAACATGATTTAGCCGCATGACACGCGACGCTCATGCCTAAACCGAGTAAACACGAAGTGCCGTCGGATTTCATCCGATATAACCACTTGAACAGGACCGAATAGCAAACCCACACGAAGGTGAGCGGTTCCAGAGAATACAACAAGTCCACTGAGTTAATAAATTAACCATTTAGTTTGGCCATAAAAACAACATCAGAGTTTTACAAGGTTCAGCAGAAAAACAACAAAAAGGTAAAACAACTAGCGAAAGCTAACTCGTCGGGGTTGGACATCCCTGGTGAGGCCAATCGGGACATCAGTGATCCCGTTCCTCGCTGTCCGAGGAGGGATCCCACTCAACCGTCCAACCCGGAGGGAGTTGGGGCGGCCAAGTGCCGGCAGAAGGAGGCTCAGAGGCAGCAACTTCACCTGAAAAAGAAGAGCCACAACAAGGCTGAGCTACTAAGCTCAACAAGACTTAACCGACAGGAGCGCGCTAAACTACCTCTTCTAGACAGCAGGGGTATAAGCCACGCCCTAGTTCGATCAGGTACTAGGCTTCCCCATCCCATACTAGGTATGAGATTAGTACTTTCAAACACTTGATCACGAACACCACCACTGTCGGGCCTTAACAAGTTTCATAGACAGACGGAGCGATCAACCAACCACCAAAGAGTTACCCAAAGCCTTGCCCCATCCATCGTCCTTATAGTTGTAACAGAAGGGTAAACATCCAATTCCTACAACTCGCGAGTGAAAGGGAATCACTCGGCTTTTACCGTTTCCTATTTAAGCAAAGCATCTACTCGGTCCAACAGCTAGTGTTCAGATCAAGGGAGCTAAGTTATGCATCTATGGTTCCAACCAACTCCTATACGTAAATGCACAAGCATGTTAAAGAAGGCATGCGCAAGTTTGGTAAAACACAGGGGATTCATGCATCCGGGGCTTGCCTTCGAGCAAGGAGGAGGGAAACTACTCGTCTTCTTGGGCAGCTTCGGCTTCTGGAGGCAGGAGCTCAGCTACACCTCCGTCTTCTGGTGCCGGGTGCAACTCGTAGAAGCCGTCGACGAGATGCAGCTCTACACGAATGCAATGCATGGGTTAGCATTTAGACGGTTATTTCAACAGCAACACTTGCAAGTTTGAGCCCAGAAACTTGCGGCAAGTTACAGGAGGGTGGGAAGGTTCGATGGAGTTGATGGAGATCAAGATGTATAGGTCGGAGGGGGAGGAACTTATGATCTGGCCCTTAATCTAGAGGAATAGATGTGCTAGGGGTCCTCAGACTTAACGCTGAAAAGGCCGCAAGTTTTACACGTAAACCCTCGGTTCAAAGAAAAAGATACAGCCGAGCCCTCGGGCGAGGCGGAGAAGGGTCGGCGGAACAGACAGGGTCGGGCGGATAGGAGGGGTCAGACGAGGCGAACAAGGGTCGGCAGCCTACCTTCGTCTTATAGAGAAGGCTTGGGCGGAAGGACTAAGGGGCTTGGGACAGCGGCGAGGATGTCCGGCGGTATTCCGGTGGCGGCGGTGCTTCTTGTGGATCACAGTAAGCTCTTGGGCGGCACTGAAAGCAGTGGCTGGTGGATTGGGGAAAGTGGTGTTGCACGGAGAGGAGAGTTCCTCAGACTTAGGTGGTGGCACTGTGAGCTCGAACAAGGAGTAAGAGGGAGGGCAGCTAGGGCAAAGGGGAACTCCGGCGGGGCTTCTGCATCCCATTTTATAGCGGCGCGGAAGTGATAAGGGGGAGCGGCGCGAAGGCCGGGGAAGAAGCGATGGAGTGCTCTGCCGGGGTGGCGATTGAGCGACGAGGGCGGTGGAGCAGAACTTCGGGGATGACACCGGCGGTCATTGGGCACCAACGTCAGGGCAGCGCAGGCGCGGGTTTGTTGGTAGTTGAGATTTGGCGGAGGTGGGCGTTGTCGTGCGGTGGATCTGATGGAAGTGACCGGGAAAACGGTGCTAGAAACGAGGGCGCACAGGTGAGAAGACAGGCGGCTACGGTCGCGCGAGCGAGCGCGGAGCAACAGATTGTCGGGGCGGCTTCTGACAGGGTGGGAAAAGGAGCTGTCGCTGCCGCGGTCTGGGTTGGCGGAGGAGGAATCGTCGCGTAGCAAGGACCAGGGCGGCGTGACTGTGGAGAGGTGACGGAAAGGACGGGCGGTATCGGGCTCTGCAGCCGGGATCTGGCGATGTGATGATGGGCACGGGTGGCGAGGTGCTGCAGAAAGGGTAGCAGAGGAGCTTCCGTCGCGATTGGGGAAGGGGGCGCGAGAATCCATCCGGTCGTGGGCCGGTGACGAGGCGGAGCGGCGGACGTCGGAGGAGTTGAGCCACGCGGCTGGGGAACTCTGAAGCGGGCATGCAACTCGAGTGCGCCTGTCGCAGGAGATCTGGGGGAAAAGATCTCGTGGGCCTACCGGTCAGTCTCGGTGGTCCACAACTCAAACTGAAGGGTGATGCTGTGGGATGGCTTTGAAAAATCCGACGGTGGGTCGGCGGGGTCGGAACCGGGGAGACTACGGCGAGGAGTCGGATCGAAGGTCGGAAGATCTGGAGGTTGAACACTTAGGCTTGGAAACTGAGAGAGGGGATCAGGGACTCGGATTAAGATTAACGCGGAGGATTTTTATCCGAGGCCGTTACAACCGCGTGGCTAGGGCGGGCGCGACGGAGGACGACGGCCGGGGTGGGCGCGATGGAGGATGATGGCCAGGGCAGGCACGGTGGCGGGTGATAGTGGCCGGGGCGCGGGCGATGGCGGGACGGCGATAGGATGGGCAACAACGGGGCAGTGATGGGGCGGCAGAAGGAGGAGATGATGGCGCGCGGATCTTGAAACTAGCTAAGTGTTGGAACCGGGGGAAGGGGAGAAGCGCCTTTTAACCCCCTCCCCTTTAGTCTCGAGTTCACTTTGCAACCGGAACTAATAGTCCTAGTTGCAAAGTCAACCCAGGACTAAAGGCCCTCCGGTTGCAATTTGCAACCGGGACTAAAGGGTGTGTTTTGCGCGGGAGGCAAAAAATAGGGGGGGCCTTTAGTTCTTGTTGCAATTTGCAACCGGGACTAAAGTCCCTTTTTGGGATTTTTTAGTTTCCGCTTGTTTTGCGAATAGATTTTACATATGTTTTCCACTGGTTTTTAGGAAGGAAAAAATAAGAACTTTACATATTTTGAATATGCAAAAATATATTAAATTAGCAAGTATATTTAAAATAAGTTTGAATCAGTCATTAATTTTATACTAGTTGTTTTAGTTTCTAAAATATTTATTTGAATGCATCACTATCATCAACAAATTACGCAATTAAATAATTTCAACACGCAAAAAATTCAATTGATGTATGTGGTTAACATTGTTTATATTGATCAAATAAATATTCACCTCAACTAATTTAAAGTCAACCAAGGGTGCCAATTCCCTGCAACCTCCCCTCGTGGCATGAAGTTGGAACCGAATCAAATTAATTTAGTCAATAAAATCAACACAAAACTCAATAAGCTCCCCTATTCCATATCCCTTGGTGATGCTTCCTTCTGGACGGGCACGATTAAGAATATAGTTTTTTAGACTGACATGAATCTCTCGAAAGACCACATATTGTGCAGGAATACTAGACCGAGAATAGTAATCTCTTTGATAAGGTGAACCAGGAGGTGCATCATAATATTGAAGAAGGATGGTGGAAATACCAACTCAAAGTTGACAAGATATTGTACCACATCATTCTGTAGCTTTACTAGCTTGGTTGGATCAATTGCCTTCTATGAAATTGAACTGAGAAACGCGCATAGCTTTATGAGCGCCAATTGGACATTCTCTGGTAGAATACCCCTCAGTGCAACCAGAAGCAATTCATTATTCTTAGGAAGAATGTTCTTTACAATTTTCAATATCCTCTGAAATGCCTTATCGAACACACCATTTTTGACCTTCCATTGCAGAAATTCTAGTGTGGTACTCAGTTTTTTATGTCCTGCTTGCAATCTGGGTACAACAACTTTTTGTGATCATCTATCATGCGCTGCAACTTTTCTGATTCCTTCTTAATTTTGCAATCTCTGTGTGCATCCTATTGACCAAGATCATTAATATGGCCATCTTCTACAAACTCATCTCTTGCCCATTGTAGTATCTACAAAAGCTTGGCCTACAACCCAGTCCAAAATGTTATTATCATCCTTCTCTTCTTCGCCGTCTTCCATTACAACCTCTCTTTCGCCGTGTTTGGACCAAACCAAATAGTTAGGCATGAAACCATATCTAAACAAGTGGCTGTAAACAGTTCCACAGGAAGAGTAGTAATTCTTGTTACTACATTGGAAGCATGGAAAATATATGAACCCGTTCTCTACCTTGTTCACTTTGACCGCTTCGAGAAAATAATGCAAGCCATCAATAAACTCCTTGGTCCGTCTGTCCACGTTATACATCCATTGCCGGTCCATCTGCATCGTATTATGTGAGAAATGGACATAGGTCTTCGTATTAGATAATTAAAGTGATCAATATTAGGTAGGGGAAAATAGAGTAAATGTGATTATAATATTTAGGCCTTGCAAAAAATATTAGATAAATAAATTATTACGTGAGAAATGGACATAGGTCTTCATATTAGATAAAGAACTTGATCAATATTCATAATTTACACCAATCAACCTTCATAAAGATAAAAATAATTCACATGAAAATTACATCATTCAACATTCATAACAATCACTAAAGATACATATAAAGATTACACTCATAACAAGACAATAAAGATACATATACACTAAATATTACAGTGGCTCCATAGTGAACTTCACGTAGTCAATTATGCTAAAATAATGGTACAACATAGTAGAATGTTCTCCCTCCAAGCCATCTCTGATCTTGGTCTTCTTGGGGGTACTCTTGTTGATCTCTGATCTGACCCAAAATGCTTCAACAAAAGTCTACACATAACTCAATCTTCTCTGAAATCTATCGAGGATCACCTCCAGACATCCAGTACCAGAAAATGATGGCACAACAGAAGATCTTCGAATCCATATACTTGGGCTGAATATCATAAACAAATCATGAAATAATTGTCCAAACGTGTTTTGGAGCAAGTGCCACATTCTTATAATAGAAGTGTGGTGCACACACACAATAGCCTGTCCAGGAAAATGATCTGTCCACTGAGCATGCCCCATGGTGGCAGCCAAAACCAACCAAAAGCCACTAGGTCAAGGTCAATGAATAGATTTTTGCCTGAAGACGACATTGGGCCAGCATACTTCTATTATGAGAATTAGGCTCCAAAAGGTGTTTGGAATATTATTTCAAGATTGTTTTATGATATTCAGCCTGAGTTTGTGGATTCGGAGCTCTTCTGCTCTACCATTATTTTCTGGTACTAGAGGAGCAAAGGTGACTCTCCATAGACTTCGGAGAAGATTGAGTTACGTGTAGACTTCCGTTGAACTATTTTGGATCAGATCAAAGATGAAAAAGAGTACTCCCAAGAAGACCAAGGTGACGCCGACCACTACCCCATCAAGGTCTTCGCCAAGGAAAAATCCTACATGAGTTCCATCATTACTGTGTTGTTTCAACTATTTGGTTTGTACAGTGGTGTATCCTAGTCCTTATTGTTCTAATCTCTTACACCTACAATTTATTTACCTTAATTTTATTGCAATGACTAAATATTAAAAACACATTTATTCTATTTTTTCTCATACCTAATATTGATGAAGTTCTTTTAACTAATACGAATCATAAATTCTAGCTCAAAAACATGTATAAATAAAAATCCTCTCTATTCTCCCTCATTCTAAAAAACTCATTTTTATCCCTTTGTAAAGCATAAAACAAAGAATAATAACAATAAATGAAGGGAGGACGAAGTAGCTAACCTTCACAACACTTTGGATGAGTGAAATCTCCACAGAAATGAGGAAAAAAATTCGGACAGCACCTCTCCTAGAGTTGCTTGGTCGCCATGGAGAGGAGGCCGGTGGAGGAGTGGCTCGGGCTGGAGGTGTAAGAAGAGCTCTCTGTCTTGCGATTTTATAGGGGAGGAGATTTTGTCCCGGTTGGAAATTCCAACCCGAATAAAATACAACCCCTTTTGTCCCGGTTGGAATTACCAACCGGCACTAAACCTTTTATCCCGGTTGGTAACTCCAACCGGGACAAAAGGGTGGGTCTTTTGTCCCGGTTGGTAACTCCAGCCAGGATAAAAGGGTGGGTCTTTTATCCCGGTTGGAACTTCAGGACAAAAGTGGGGTGGCATCGGTGCTATTTTTTTGACCGTTACAACCAGGACTAAAGGGGGGGCTTCAGTCCGGGTTGGTATTTACAACCGGGACTAAAGCTCCCCCTCCTCCCCCCTCCCCCCTTCCCCCCTCCCGTGGTGGCCTTCGGTGGCATGCCACTTTAGTCATGGGTCCAATGTTAACTGGGATAAAAAAGGGGGTGGATGGAAGGTCAGTTCTCCACTAGTGAATCTGCTCTGCATCTTTGCTGTGGAGGTGATGAGCTTCTTAGTCACTATTCATATGTACGGAGGTGTTTTGATGTGCATACCCTTGGGAGCTCGTGGTCCCAGTGGCCTGTGGTAGCATTTCTCTCTCTCACATAGACAAACACACACACACAAGCGGTGATGGCGACTGAGAGGGGCACTCATTATTGGAACGCTGATGGCAAAATGTATGTGTACTGTGCGTCACACCCCCTTCTCCTTTTGGAGATAACAGATGACGTTGGCAATCTTAACCCTAGATGTGGCCTAACAAAGTCAGACAATGAAGGGGTCAAATAGGAAAGGCATCTCTACATCGATTCATTTAGTACCATTACGAGAAAACATTTCTCTGCTGCCCCTCCCAGTGCTGCCTCTACACCTCGCTCTGCCGCCTCTCCTCACTGCTAGTGACGGGTGAGCGGAGGGGAGAGGGGAGGGGCAGCAGCCTTGCACCTTCAGCCTGCCATGCTAGAGGAAGATGGAATCCAGGTGCACTACTAGATTTTAGGTCTATGGCAAAGGTCAAAATATAGTAGCAATAGGGTCAAATAGCTGCAGTAGGTACAAATTGCAACTAAATCAGTTTAGTTGCAAGCCATTGCAAGTACCTTTGTGGTAATAGGTGCATTACAACATTTTTTTTGTCATGTTGCAATACTAGTAATTGCCATGGAATGAACCATTCCTTTAGAGAAGTGTGGCAACTGCCGATGTCATGGCAGTAGCATGTATTGCTACGCAACTAGGCGTTTCTATATTATTTTGTTGCAATGGCCTGACATTGCAGCAATAGGTTGTATGGCCATGACCAACATCATGGCGATAGAGTATATTCCACACATATATTATGTTGCGATTGATTGTATGGCAACACAGACTGAATCGTTGTAATTGACTATATTGCCACGGTAACATGTATGGTTGCAACAATAAGTTTTGCAATAGAAAATATTTAGAAGTAAGAAGTGATATCGCAACAAGGTATTGTTCGAGGTTATAAACTATTATTGCAGCACTCAATATTGGTGGCAAAAATAAGTATTGCAATGGGAAATATTTAGGAGCAAGAAGTGAAATCACAACAAGTTATTGTTCAAGGTTATTATCGATTATAGCAGCACTCAATATTAGTGGCAACAAGTTGTATCGAAACTAAAAATACAGTTGTTGCAATAACCTATAGCAACGAAGTACAATTGTTGCATTTAGGTTATTGCAACATGTAGATCCCTGTCGCAATGCATATTGCATTTTATACATTTGGATAATAATTTTATTTCTATATAATAAACAATTAACCAAATTCAAGAATCGAATAATCATGAAACTGAAACAAAATCCATCATTAAATCTGCCAATGAGTTGATAATAGTGTGTAAAGTGCCCAATACATTTTTCGAATTCAGAATAGTTCATAGCTAGTAGCTAGTATTGGGTGAACAACACAACTACATCTATCTTATGTAGGCTACAACAAACATTATTTGGCATTGCAGAATATCCTTGTGTTGTCCATGGAAGGCATCAGAGTCAGAGTGACCCATTGAGGGATATGGGTACCCCGTGGGTCCCTACCAACAAGGGTACTGGTCAGACATGACCAATGGGCCCGCTCGACCAGGGCGTGCGGACCGAGGACATGAAGATACTTGGAGTACACATCAAGGCAACAAGACAGTTCAAATCTACTTGGATATCATGGAACACGTAAACCATGTAACTACCGAGAAGATTAGATTCAAACCGAATTGTAACCCTAGGTCATCAGCCTATACAAGGAGGCCTAGGGCACCCCCTGAGGGTATCCCAACTATTCCACGCACCAACGCAAAGCAATACAATCCAGCATACTTAGATATTTAATTTAACTCACCGTACGCTCGAACTAGCCTACAAATTGATCCCTATGACATTGCTCAACATGTTTGGGCTACTGTTTCTTGAGTAGGTCCATATGCTCACTACAATGAAAATAAAAGGAATCATATGCTTACTACTTAGTTAGAAAAAATCATATGTTGGCATACTACTAAGATAAGTAAATTAAATTTAACACTTACTTCACCCATGGCATTGCCTCATCACAATTTGTTAATATCCAATGTCTCATTTGCTTCATTTGTTGTATAGGAATTGGCTCCATGGTAAATCCTTTCTTAGTATAATCAATGTTGCCAAATATACTTAGACCAGATGGTGGTTCATTTATAGCGGCACTTTCGTGTTACTCTGGATGGTTAATCTTGGTATCAATGTCATCCAAGAAGCGAGAGCAAAAAGCCATGCACTCCTCTGAGATATATCCCTCAGCTATGGAATCTTCAAGATACGCTTTGTTCCACACATAGCCTCTAAGCGTACACAGATACCTCTCAATTGGGTATATCCATCTATAGCATACAGATCCTCCTTGTTTAGCCTCTTTAGCAAGATGAACTGGCAACTGCTTCATAATATCAAAAAAAGCTGGAGGGAAAACCATCACAAGACGAGAAAGAGTTTCTCTAATGGAAATGCTCAATCTGTCCAACTCTTCATTACTCAACTCCTTTGAACATATTGCATTGAAGAACCTACTAAGCTCAATCAATGGGATAACAACCTCATCTGGAAGTATGTTCCGCACTGCAATGGGTAATAGTTTTTGGAATATAACGTGATAGTCATGAGTTTTGAGTCCAGATACCTAGCACCTCATCACGTCAACACATCTCTTGATATTAGAGGCATAACCAGCACGCATCTTCACACCTGGCAGAAATTTGCATAAATATGAATTGTCATCATCACCCAAAGAGTACAATGCTAGAGGCAAAGTCTACTTGTCATTTTTACCAAAGGATGTTGATCCTTTCTCATGCCCAATTGTTCCATGTCAAGCCGAGCCTTCTCGCTGTCCTTTGATTTACCTGCCATGTCAAGCAAAGTTCCTAGAATGCTCTCACAAATGTTTTTTTTCTATGTGCAGCACATCCAAACTACGCGTTACAAGCAAATTTTTCTAGTAAGGTAGTTCAAAGAAAATACTCTTCTTCCTCCAATTGTGCCATCTGGTTTCTTCCTCACACTACTTCCTCTTCTTCGACATGCTCCTAAATGTCACTTGCTCAAAGCTTTCATACTGCCGCAGCACCTGTTCAACAGTAAGTGGAACTGGAGCCTCCCTGGTTTCCACCTGGTTGTTGAAGCTAATGTTGTTGTGGCGCCACTTGTGGTTCATTGGAAAAAAGCGACGATGGCCCAAGTAGCAGTGCTTGGATCCAAATTTGAACCATAAATAGTTAGTATCCTTGTTGCAGTATGGACATGCAAACTTGCCTTTTGTTTTCCAACCAGATAGCTTGCCATATGCTGGAAAATCATTAATTGTCTGCAGAATAACATGTAGATTAAAATTCTTCTTCACCTTTGCATCCCATGTCTCAACACCTTTTTCCCAAAGATCTTTTAGCTCATCAATTAATGGCTGCAAGTAAACATCAATGTTATTTCATGGAGACTTTGGCCCTAGTATCAACATTGACATCATCCACAATGGTTGTTTAAAAAAACCAACGAGGCAAATTGTATGGTACTAGGATCACAAGCCATGTAGCGTATGTTACGTTCAACATCCCAAATGGATTAAAGCCATCAGATGCAAGACCCATCCTTACATTATGAGGATCCAAGGCAAAATCCTTATATGTTTCATCCATGTGCTGCCATACCTTGGAGTTAGCAGGGTGACATATTTTTCCATCTTGGACCAGTCCCTCCTTTGCATACGAGGAGTGACTAGAAAGCACCTTAAGATGTGGTCGCTCTCATGTATAACCTTTGCATACGAGGAGTGACTAGAAAGCACCTTAAGATTTTTTGTGGAACACGCTATGGCAGAACCGCTCAAATTAACTTGGCTAAAATGCACTTAAGTTGCCTGATACGCGATTATGAACTTTAAACAACTCAACTTGGTCGTCCGTCGGATTTCATCTGATAAACCACTTACTCAGGATCGAGAAGCATTGCTCACACGAATGTGAGTGTTTATAGAGATTACAACATACCCATCTCATTAAATAGTTCAACAATTTATTACATCAGAGTCTTCAAAATTCAAACTGAGTTTGCAAGATTGTAAACAATGAAGAAGTGAACAAGTGGAAGCTAAACATCGATACATGATATCATGATGAAGCTGATTATGACATCAATAACGCCTGTCCTCGCCATCCAAGGAGGGATTCCACTCGACCATCCAACCCGGAGGGAGCTGGGAAGGCCAAGTGAAGCTAGCAGCCACTTCATCTAAATCACAACCTGAAAAAGTGAGCCACAAGTAAGGCTAAGCAACTAGTACTCAGCAAGACTTAACCGTCGGGTGGTACTAATCCACCAACCTCTAAATATGCAAGGCTTTTTTGCTGTGGGTTTGTTTTTGCCAAAAGCAACTAGTGTTGATCCTTACTTTTCAATGTTTATCTTAGGTTCTAAGTTTGTTAACCATTCTAAGTAAGCATCTTACTCTAAGCAAGCATAGTTATCAAGCAATTAGAGACAAACATCAATATTACCATCATCATAATGTTCCATCTTTACTCAATGTAGCATAGTAATTAAGTAGTCCCAAACTGTGAGAGGCAGACAATTCGAATCGAGTTTATTAACCATGCATGGCGAACCTAATCCCACGACATCTGTGCACTGCGAAGAGTCGCTTCACTTGTCCGCCGTCCCCATCGATCCCCAAGTACGTGTCAGGTCAAACTTCCTTTGGCATGCAATGCTCCACAGTTCCGGTCTCTACCGTTCTGTGACCGCACTTGCACCCACATGATGCACCATGGGAATGATGTTCCAAGGACAGTAGGAACATAAGCCACATCCTAGTACAATTAGGTACTAGGCTTCCCCATCCCATACTAGGTATGAGATTAGTACTTTCAAACACTTGACCATGAACACCATCATATATCGACCTTAGCCCATTTTCATGGAGATAGACGGGGCAAACCACCGAGTACCGAACAATAAGCCCGGTCCCGTCCATCATCCTTATAGTTGTAACAAAACTAAACCAATCAACTCCTATAACTCGCGAGTGATAGGCAATCACTCGACTTTTTCCATGTCCTATTTAAGCATTGCATCTACGCTACTTATCATACTAGTATTTAGCTCAAGGGTACTAAGTTCATGCATCTATGGTTTCAATCAACTCCTAAAACGTAAATGCACAAGCATAAGCACCAACATATTACACATGTTTGAAAATAGGAATTTATGCTCTGGGGCTTGCCTTCGATCTCGGAGGAAGTTAGCGGGTCTTCTTGAGCTTGTTCTTGCACGGGCTCAACCTCCACGTGGTTCAGGTCAACTGGGGGCTCCTCCTCCTGAGCAGGGTGAAGCTCGTACGTCCCGTCGGGGAGGTTCACTTCTACACGAAATGCAAATGCAACAAGTTCAATTTTCCATGCTTTCACATGCAGGATGCAACACATGGATCATTGCTAAAGTGTAAATTACATTTCAACCACATTCACCTAAACAAGGTTCTAAACTTTCATTATCTTCATGAGGTAAGGTGTGTTGTGGTATAAAACCTGGGGTTGACTTTGATGGTGATTGTGTACACATATAAGGTTTTACAACTTAGACTTCATAAAGAAAGGTGGGGTCATTCTAGGGTTGCTCTAGGTTCACTTGGAAAGTTATCCTATTTTTGAATGTTTTTCTGTACCTCTTCTAAAATTACCATTTTTACCTTTATTATTATTTAATATTTCTCTCATCCATTTAATTAGGTTCATCTTCCAAATTTTTGTTTCAATATTCAAACAGTGAGGTATGAGTTTGATACTTTAACAAAAGATCTGACATATCATCATTAGGCTGTTGTACAAATTTGGGGTGCATTGGATCAGCACAAAAATAATTAAAATTATTTCATCATCCTGAGGTAACAAGTACTGAATTATTTTTAACATGAATTATACAGAGAGTCTGTTGCTAGGCTTTTAACAGGGTGTTACATAAGTGCAATAGAGCCTTTGTGAATTGTTTAGGGTTTTTAATGAAGGACATCTATTTTCCATATTTATTTACTATTTATCTCCCATAAACAGAAAAGTATATTTTATAAAGCTTTATTCTGTGATTCATATTTTACCTAGTAACTTCGTTCCATTAGTGAGTTACTCCATGAGGTTCTTATTTTTCTCTGTTCTAGATTATTTTCTATGCCAAAAGTAAGATTTATCACTAGATTCCAAAGATAAAACTTAAACAGGGATATGAACACCTATGCCGGGATTCCAACCACTTTTCTAAGATCAAGCTCACTATTACAAACTTATCAGAAGTGGTTTTGCTATTTTACCACTTTTCTATGATTTACTATGCATTTAATGGCTTAAACAAGAATTAAATCATAGAACATTATTTATAATAGTAACATCTACAAAGTTTATTTTCTATCAAACTACACACTTCATTGAGTTCAACAAAGTTGATTTGGTATTTTACTGATTTTTCTACATTTATCTGTGCATTTACAAAGTTCCCTTATTTATCTGCAATTTTAAATCAATTAAATCGTGACATTTTAGCAAACAGGCCCTTAGAGTTTTCAAAGCTTCACACATAAGCCGTCAGGTTCTACAACTTAGTCCCTGCGAAGACTAGAAGTCCTCAAATAGGTCCCTATAGCGTGCACGGCGGCGGGCAGAGAAATTTTGGCAACTCGGTGGCTAAACCAAGGGAACGACAAGTGGGGAACACATGGGTGCTCACGTAGGACAGATCGGGTGAAGGGCGGCACGGTAGAGAAGGCTCGGTGGGTGCGAACAGATTGGGGAAGGAAACACGGGTGGTGGCAGAGCGCTTCGGTTGTTCCGTCATCGGCGAGCTTCCGGGAGGTCGATGAGTGATGGCTCGAGCTGCGCGGTGGTGTGGCGAAGCTAAAGCGAGCAGCGGCGAAGGATGGTGCTGCGTAGAATAGGGGGCTCCACAGCAAGGGTGAGTGGTGGTGAAACAGGGGGGCAGAGCAGCGGCGGGAAGAACAAGAGCGGAGGGGCACGCCGATGAGGAGGTGCCAGCTTTTATAGTTGCGGGTGAGAGAGGGATGCAAGGTGGGGCTGCAGGTGAAAGGATAAGGTCAAAGCTACGGTGGGGATTTCAAGTGCGTGGAACAGCGGGCAGCGGCCCCATTGGCGCGCGTGAAGCGAGGCTGCGGTGCAGGGCATCTTCTAGTCATTGGCCTGGCAAGATTGCGAGTGGGCAACGGCGTAATTGCTGTGCACGGGCACTGGGCAACTGGGAAGCTGGGTCGTCAAGCTGGAGCAGCGGGTTGGCATGACGGAGCTGGTCAGCAGATGGTGCCGCGGGGGTGTGCACGGAGCAGCGGGCAGGGAGCGCGGCTGGGTAGGGTGGATGCAATGTAGAGGGGTGGGATGTCCTCAGCGCTTGAATACGCGGTCGTCGGTCGCCTCTGGCTGCTGTCGCGGCTGGGGACTGGGCGAAGCGGCCTCACCGGTGAAGCCGCGCCACACGGCGTGCGGCTAGGGGCAGCCCAACGGTCGAGGTTTAAGGCATGGTAAAACGGAATCTACCACTAAACTTGAAAATTTAGCAAACCAAGATTTGTTGTCCTCAGTTCAAAGTTTAAGTTTCACAAAAGGTTCAAGTTCAAATTTGAATTATATTTGGATTTATAAAGCTCCAAAGTTTGAGGGAATGCCTGATTTTCAGACTTCAGTAATTTTAGCAATTTGGCTGTTTTCAAGGTTTTGGCTGACTTGAGGTCAAGTTTCGAAGGCCTTCTGATGTGAATTTGGCTAGGGTCTAATTGATGATGTTATTGTATAAACTTAGTTTTCAAACTCTTATAAAGGATTTTGTTGGTGTTCTGTTCAACTTTTGTGAGACAAGTTCATGCCAAGATGTGTGTTTGAACTAATTCCAGACTTAGCATAATTTTGCAGGTTTGGGCTGAGTTGACCATTTTGGTCAACTTTGACCTAATTTTTGAAGGGTTTTTGTTGAGATTGGCCCTGGGTCAAATAAGTGAATTTGTAGAAGACTTGAAGTACTCCAACTTTTATACAGGTTTTGAAGTGAGTTCATAAACAAATTTGTGAGAACCAGGGCTGCTAAGTTGAGGAATTTTACTGTTTTCAGCACTTAAAAAGAGTTTTTGAAGTGGATTTGAGTTGTTACTGATTTTGATTCTAGTTTTTGGACTCCTTCCTCTCCAAATCAGAAAAAGTGATAATAAGGAAAGTTGTTTCTTTTGCGAAGTTCTGCAACTCTTATATTGCCAAAAATTCAAGTTCTTATGTAAAATTCAAAATTTTGTGTTTCCTCCTATCTAAGCCTTAAAGGGCATTTTAGTCCTTTCATGAGCTTAATTAATTGTTAAAAACTTCCTTAGGCTTAATGAAGGTTAATTAAGCTAGGGTCATTACACACGCTTCTTGGGAAAGCCATTACTACTCACCGCCTTATCACTTGAATCAGCTGGTTTCCATCTTGACTCACCACATGTTGGACATTTATCCATGTTAGCGTATTTCTTCCTAAATAAAACACAATCAATGATGCATGCATGTATCTTTTGGTAGTCCAGGCCAAGATCACGAACTACCTTTTGCTCTTTCTCCAAAGTGTCGGGAGCAAATGACTTTTAGGGAGCACAAGTGAGAACAACTAAAGAATGGCCTCTAATGCACTGTTACTAATACCAAACATGCACTTAATCTGAAATAGACTGACAATGAAAGATACCTTAGTAGCTTCCTTGCAACCTAGATAAAGTTCCCTATGCACCACTGTTAATAATTTAAAGAATTTCTTAGCACTTTCATTTGGCTGTTCTATTTCACTACCCATGATGTCTCCATGTATTGCACCACTGATTAGTGAAGAAACCAGATCCCTCATAGAACCAGCATCACCTGTTGCATCATCATTGTCAACCCCTTCACTTATGCCCTCAAATGAATCCTTTTCTTCTCCTTGCCCTTGGATGAAACTATCAGAAAACCCTCTAAAAAGCAGATGAGCTCTAACTTCTTTAATTTGTCTGTAGGACATTCCACGGCATCCCTTACATGGATAGGGTGCTATTTCTCCTTTAGATGTGCTTGCAAATGTAGTATCTATAAATTTCTTAAATCCTTTCTTCCACTCTTCTGCATGTTGTGGCAGTCGCATCCTAGACCTATCCTCACGCGACGACATGCTTCACAATCTTCTGAATCAAAGTGACGCACAAAGTGATCAATTGCTTGCATATACAACAAAGAAAATTCCTCGACTTTTTTTTGGCACAATGCACACAAATATAGCTATATTAGAAGAAGATATTATTTACTTCCTAATCTAAACTTGCAGCGACGATAACTCAAATTCGACTGGACAAAATAAGGTCATCAATTACTCCAAAAAAGATAAAGGAATTATATTAAAGTTGTTCTGAATATTGACAGAAATATGCAGTCACAAAACACACACCATATCTCGTAAATCACCATGACTAAAATTGCAAATCTTGATCCTAAAGAAAACTTAAAAGGTCCTATGCATCAATATGATTCTTCCTCTAATTTACAAGGTCTAACAAAAATTATAGATATCACTTGATCTATACCTCTTCTTCCATCTCACCTCTAAATTCCCTGATCTCCTGCCGACCCTTTTGTTGTTGTCCCTTCCCTCTCTTTTCAGGCTAAAATTGATCAGGCACAGTTCTAGGAGACGTTGTCTAGCTGCTTTTCCTAGAGACGATGTCTAGGTGCAATTACTGGAGACTATGGCACCAGCATCTCCTCTTGCCTTGCGTGAGCAGTGATGGCGGAGCCACGAATATGAGATGGATCTCGTGATCGACAATAGAGTCAGACCAGGACTCCTCTATTTTCCTACTTGGGCCTAGGCGCTGGTTATGTGGGTCCACACATAATGTAAAGCCCACGAAATAAATTTTGTGGCAAAACACTGATTTATTGCAACCAACTAAACCACCATATGTCAACAGAAAGATTTGGTGGTAATAGCATCTTCTTTCATGCAAGCACTTAGTATTTGGTTGCAATATAGCCACATGTATTGCAACATACTAAACCACCATTACCAACAAAAATATTTGGTGGCAATAGCATCTTCTTTCTTGCAACCACTTATGCATTTGGTTGCAATATAGCCACATATATTGCAACACAAAATATTCGTGGCAATATTGGTTACAAATCACAATGACTCTAAACTTGGTGGCAATAACACTTTCATATTGCAACAAAAACAAACTTTATGACAACTGAAATCTAACTGTTACAAAAAGATCATCTATTCGCAACCAAGATTCTGATGGTGGCGAGAGCATCAATATTTTGCAACCAAATTATAGAATAGTTGCAATAACACCCATCTAATGTAACTAATTTGGTGAAGTTGCAAAGATTTATGTGGCATTAGCCCTAAAATCTAGTAGTGGCGGTCGTGCGGAGAGAGAAAGGACAGATAGAGAGGAAGATAAGGGGGGACGGAGAGAGAGCGGATGGGAGCGGGTATGGGGGGTAGTGGATAAGGCGGATGGGGTGATGAGGGGAGTTGGACGGATGCATGTGGACTTAAACTAAGTAAAAGGTAAATTTCGAGTCCGAGACCTAGGCTATAATGCCGATGCCAGACACAAGCCGGCTGTGATACATATCACCACCCGGCCCATAATCTGAGCTGGCGGTGATGCTATATCATCACAGCCGGTTTATTTTTTTACTATCGCATTCGGCGGTGATAACTATATCTGTAGTAGTGCATGGAACCAATGTAGGATTAAAATTAAAATATTTTCATTTTCAATTTTTGCCTGTTACATGTGATGCAAGACATAATATCCTAAATGAAATATTGTCTAGTAATTGGTTTTAGTTTCTGGTACATGTGATCTTCTGGTCGTCTATTAAGACTGCTAAGTTTACACGTAATTAGAAATTTATGAATTTCCTTGTTCCAGATGATCCAATGGAAACTATTGGTGATGATGAATAAGTAGTAATAAGATCTTGTTTAGCTTTTCCAACTCAAGTGTTAGGTACTCGCAAATGTATTTCCAACATTTTTCTAGGGTTTGCATGATTTTGCACTAGCTTCATAGCCGCAAAAGCACGGTAGCATGGGTGACACCACACATAACTTTTGTGCTAAATTGTCTTAGAGTCAACCATTTAAATAATTTACATGACTCAATAAATATTGATTTTTAGTTCAAGAACTAGACAAGTGATGATATACAAATAGGTAGAATATCTAGTCCATTTGTAAAAATATTATTTGATTTGCATTTGATATTAGGAATTACCACCAGTCAGAAATATATACATGTCGCTTCAGACATACATGTTGTCAATCTTTATTTAGGGATTTAGGATATCATCAAGTTTAATAAGCATAAAAAATATATTCATGTTATGAAAGAAAATAATTGTTATTTATTACTCGTTGTGATTTTATCGTGTTTTGATAGAGATTCTTGTTCAATTTTATATTTTCAAGAACATTAATTAGGATATCGAAGCGGACATGTTTCTGGGACCAGAGAGGGAGTATGTTACAATGATTACCAATAACAATTCTATACTCTCAGGACTAATAACTAATTCCGTATTTTCTACCTTTGGAATAAGTAGGAAAGTGATGCTATGTATTATTATGCAAGATCAACCTGCTGATTTATGGGTATAACTAGAAAGCACGAAGCGGCCTTGCCCCGCTTACGTTGGAGTGGCTTAGTGTCACATGCAGGTACATTTTTATTTAGCTCTATCGTCAGCCTTGTCTTTAGGTTTGTTGATTATTTTGGTGTGTGTGTGTGGGGGGGTGGGGGGGGGGGGGGGGCTGCCTGCTAGAAAGGAACCATTGAGATCATTCGCGTTGTAAATGCAATGTTTTTGTTAAAGCTCTGTGGGTGCTGCAATAGAGAAGCTGAAGTAACTTATAAGTTCTCTTAGAAGCGAAAATTAATATGTATGCAATTGTTCATTTTCTTGTAAATTTCAGTATAGCTGGGAACTGAATATCCATTGCACAAACAACATTACATAACATGAAGAGACGGTGATAGTGTATATATGTAGACACTAATAAGCAACCATCAATCATGCATAGAAGTTGTCTTAGTCATTTTCTTTGACTGTATGTTGATCCGTGGCCATTTATATTTCACTGAAGGGAAATTATTATTGGAAAAAGTCTAAATCACTTCCTCCAACTATGACCGGAGTTCACGTAACCCTCTAAACTATAAAACCATTTAGTTAACTCCCTGACTTCTCAAAACCAGTTTATTTTTCACCTTTAGCACCGAACTAAAACCAGTTTTGAGCAAGTGGACAGTGAGTTTGCTTGTTTTGATGACGGAGATGGCCATGTCAGCGATCATTGTCCATGTCAGCTGCCGGCTACATCCTCTCTCTTCACCTCTCCCGCCCCTTCCTGTTTGCCGTCGTGACCCCTCCTCTGGTGCTCTCTCTTCTTCATTGACTCCGTGGCACCTTGGCCCCCGCCATTACCCTCTGTTGTTTCTTCTCCAGGACCAATGCAGCAGCAGGAGGTCCACATCTCCAATGAGCAAGCACCAGGAGCTCTGTTCCCTACATTTCTTCTCTCTGCTAGCAAGCACGAGCTCCAATGCCAAGCACTCGGAGCAGAACAGCAGACAGCGCCACATCTCCATCTCCCACTTCTAATTCCCTCCAACAGAAAAAAAAATCCATGGAGCAGCCCAAGAACACCGTCACCTTTACCCTCACAGGTAGAAAAACAAGCATCAGTTCCAGTTGGGAAACCTTATAGATCTCGATCTTCCTAACTGGGACTAAAGGTTCCGGACCACCTTTAGTCCTGGATCTTTCACCCGGGACTTAAATTCCCGGGAAACCCCCCCTCCACACACACGCATGCCATGTGATTTTTCACACAAAATATGCGCGTGCGCAGTGCGTGGGATTTGAACCCACGACCTCAAGTCTCGCGCTTAGCTTCTTTAACATCTCACCTACACAACACATCTGACTAAGTAGGAGATGCAATCCTTTCGTAGTTACTCATGGGGGACTCTTTAATCCCCCCAGTTGGTAACACCAATGACTAAAGGTGTTGAGGGATATGGGTACCCCATAGGTCTCCACTGACCAAGATGCTGGCCGGATTTGAGAAGTGGATCCGCTCGACCAGGGCGCGCGGGCCTAGGACATGAAGTTACTTGGAGTGCACGGCAAGGAAACTAGGCTATCCAAATCTACCCGGATTTTGTGGGACGCGTACTGTAATCCGACTTAGAATACCTTCCATGTAAAGGCCAAGTAGATTATATACAAACCAAGTTGTAACTCTTGATCGTCAAACTATATAAGGCGGCCAAGGGCACCCTCCTGGGGCATCGATCAAATCATTGGGCAATACAATCCACCAACACACAGGTTGTAGGGTATTACTCTTTTGAGGTCCAAACCTATCTAAAACCTTGGTGTCCCCTTGTGTTCTCGCAATCACCTTCGAGTTGTTGATGTCATAATCGCCCTCACCTACAAATCAACCACCTAGGTTACCCCCTGGTGGACTATCGGGTCCTTAACTCCAATAGTTGGAGCGCCAGGTAGGGGGGGTTGCGAGATCTATTTTTGTGACCTCGATGGCATCCTGTCCCGGCGTTGTTTTTCCTGAGAGCACGAAGGGCTTCCTCGACAACCTGGTCCAGATCCAGTTTGGAGCCATGCTGGCCGATTCAGTCATGACCATTCTCTCCATCAACTCGGTGACTCCAACAGACTCGGTGACTTTCCATCAATGTGGCGACTCCTGCCAACTCAGCGTCTATCGGATCCGTTCAGGTGGAACAGGTTCTTTATCCAAGGATCATCACACCGCTTGCCCAGCAAGTAGGCAAGCTTTTCGTCTCTGAGATGGTTCCAAATCTGATCATCGGCACTGTAACACCCGCCATTTTAGACATCAAAGTGACTTTGAAGAGTTGGAAGCAAATCGAGAAGAAAAGAAAAAGAAATTGACCGAAAATCAAATTCGGGTCAAATTTGGCCGAAATTTGAATTTTTCATCTGAAATTCAGAAAAATTCGGCAAAAATATAGAATGGAAGTGTAAAGATGATTAGAATTTAAGGGTCAAAAATTTGGAATAATCTTTGATCCTAAACACTCAAAGGAAATTAGAGAAGGAAATGAAAAGCAACGTTTACTATTCACCGTCCGAAAACAAGAAATCAGAAAAACAGCTCAGAGTCCATTTTGGAAATTGAGTTCTGACAAATTTCTCAAATAAGTAAATCAGGACAACTATACCATGTTGAAGTATGAGCTTTGGACTCCAAAGTTTGGGTGTTGTTGATCAGGACTAGCAAAGAGAACTATTTCAAATGGAAGCCTAAAGTTGGCACTTTGTCACAATCGGCAGCTTCGCTGAATTTTTGGTTAAGTCTGGAAAACATATTGAGTACATGACTTTAGAACCAATTTCTGGAGAAATTTCCTTAGAAGTGAGCAGATGTTTTTGGACATTAGTGTAATATAGACTATGGAGAAGGTAAATGAATAGTTGTTGTCCAGAGAAAGTGGAGGGTTTGAATTTAAATTGGAACCAAAAGTCAGCAATTGAGCAGATTTCGAGCTCCTTGCCGAATTAAGTCTAAGTCTGGAAAGCATGACGAGTATCTATGTTTGAAACCGAATTCTGCCAAATTTTTCAAGTAGGTGAGCGAAGGCAACTAGACAGTGGTGAAGTATGATCTTTGTACATGTTTAATAAGGTGTTGTTGCTCAGAGATAGCAAAAGAATCAAATTCAAATCAAAGCTCAAAATCAGCACTCTAGCTAATTCGGCCAACTCTCGAAGCTGCATAAAATCTAAGTCTGAAAACCGTGTTAACTAGCAATGTTTGGAGCAATTTTCAAGAAAATCCAGTGCAAAGGTTATATGGTTTCTAGTGCAAAATGGAATCCTTATTAGTTATAGAACACCAATAGGGAGTGGTTGGCCTATATGGAATACAATTGGGCTACTGAAATTGGTGCTAAAGAAGGGTAAACGACCACAATTGAAGCCTGACGAACTGAATCACAAAAATTCAGTTACAGTACGTTGACAGAGACTTGGAGCCCCAAAATCTCGACCTTAGGGTGCTTAATTCGGTTGGAGGCCAATCTATAAAATGTAGTGTTCGGATTAATCTACAAGATTGCTTAAGGGAGTTCTACGAGTTGAGATGGAATATCTTAAGACATGGAGGGATGAACAGATCGTTTTAAAAAGAAGAACTAAGAACAGTCAGAACAGAGCCAACAGGCAGAGTCGTGCCGTCGCCGGCTCTCGCGCACGACCGGCCAGTACAACGGCCACGTCCGCGTTCGTCCAGGTTGTCGAGGTGGCACGCATGCGCGATGGAAAGATCACGACATCGCTTTTCCCCGCGCTTATCTGTTTCATCCCGCCGTTTTACTTTGCCAGGAACGAGTTCAAGCAAATCAGTGTCGCCGCCGACCGATTCACCCACGCCGCCGCTTCTCCTTGCAATTCCACCCACCCGAGGTTCCGCAAGCTCCTCCTCAACGCCCCACGCTGCTCTGTTCAAAAGTTCCTCGCCGTCGAAGCTCCGAATCACCGCCGCATCTCCGGTTTACCGCCGCTACTACTGTCCACCGGTGAGTCCTCCGCGCCGCCCCTTCTTTCACTCTTTTGGTCGAGTCTAGAGAGTGCTTGGGTCATGTGGATGCCGTAGAGTGCGCCGCCGGTTGTCCTTGTGCCGCCTCCGTGCGCCGCCATGGCCGGCGGTTGGCCAAGCCGCAGCCGCCCGTGGAGGGGCCGGCTCGGGCCGCCTCCCGGCGAGCTAGCGGTGGGCACGGGCGCGCCTGACCTGGGGTGCCGCCACCCCGTCCCTCTCGGCCGCCGGCGAGCCGCCAGCCGGCGAGCCCCCGCCGGTCCCGTGCGCACCCCTGTTTTGGCGCAAGGAAGAAGGCGCCATGCGCACAGGAGGAAGGGAAGGAGAAGAAGAAGAGGGCCAGCCACGTCTTGGGCCAGGGGAGGCAACGGCCCAGTTGGCCGCGCAGTGCAAAAGGAAAAGGGTAAAGCAAATGGGCCGTTGGTTGGCTTGGAAAGGAAGTGGGCCAAGAGGCTCAGGCGGGAGTAAAGAAGAAAAAGAAAGGAGAGACCGCCGTCCGTTCGTGGGCCAAGGGGGAGGAATCGGCCCAGCCGACCCGCGCAAGTAAAAGGAAAGGGGGAGCCGGTGGGCCGTGTTGAGCGTTGGGAAGAATAAGCCGTGCGGCCCAGGAGAAAATAAAAGAAAGAAAAGATGGGCCGGCCGGGATTGAGAAAGAGGAGAGAAGGGGGAACCGGCCCAAGAGAAGGTTTCGGCCGTGGGCCCCACATGCTAGTGAAGAAAAGAAGAAGAAGAATAGGAGACCGGATGGGCCCTAGGTGGAAGTGATAGTGGGTAGAAGAAGGTTAGGTGAGAGAAGTTTGGGCCCGGGGTTTTAATTAAACCTTAGGTTTTCTTTATTAGATAAATAGATTAAATAGGGTTTTCACCATTTAAATTCACAGGAAATTCTAGAAGTATCCAAAATTAGTGAAACCAATTTTATTAGGATTGTTTTATTTTCCTTTATGCATTAAAATTCTTAAACCCTAGGAAAAATAATAAAAATTTAGGTATTTATTTAATACCTTTTTATCTAAGGTATTTAAATAAATGCTTAAACTTTATTAAATGTATAAAAACTTGAAAAATGCTTTATTATCCACAAATCATTATTAATTCATAGGAATTAGGTTTTGAGATTAGAAAATTATTATTATGCTTTTAAAAATAAATAAAAAGGTCTAAGGTAGGTTTAGTAAAGGAAATAAAAATGGTGGGCTAATCTTTTCGGGTTTTTGTGTGTTGGCTTGCAACTTTATCATGATAAATTGTATAGTCCTTGTTGGCTTGCAACTTTATCATGAAGGAAAGTTGTATAGTCTTGTATTCAAAAATTTGCATCTCTAACTCTTGCATATACTGAATCGTAGACGTCGCAACTCCTGGAGTGGGAATTCATGGAATTCAGCTGGAGATGGACAACGTTCGCGAAGTGTGGAGTACCTCTTTTAATAAAGAAGTTTTCCGAAGAACTAACCTTGTTGATCCCAGGCAAGCCCCGGTGCATTTATACCTATCTATTTTGGAGTCGTTATTTCATGTGACTAGTTATAGGTTATTTGGTTATTGTATGCACTAAGTCTAGGAGTTGGATGAAACCTATTCTTGTGTATGATCATGCCTTGAATTAAGGACATCTTTGCCACTTGTTCAAATCCTAGAAACTACCCAAGTCTAGAATTGCTTACTCGCTTACATGCTTGGTTTACCAACCTTAGGGAAAACTCGTGATCATCATGCTGTTTAGGAAAGATAGTTTGAAGTATAAAACCAGACAGAAGCTAGAGATGTAGTTCTGTCTGCTTTTTAATCTGCTTAAGGACCGGGCCGTGTCTTAACCATTGATCAAGTGATAACTTCTGATCACTTACTGGGTATGGGACCCGTAAAGCCTAGTAGGTTAGTAAATTCTATGATCAGGAATGCTTCGTACCCGCATTTGACGTGCTGGAGATTGGCAGGGGTGTAGCCTGAAACTCACATGGAGATCAGGCCAGACGTGGGGTCCCATGTGGGGGTGCATCCCTGGGTCCGGGTAGTTGTGTTCCTAATCATTGACTTTACTAATCGAGAGGTTGCTAGTACGACCCGGACAGTCGTATGATGCTGGTGATCGGGGTACTCTCCTGCAGGATGTAAATTGATCCGGATCGCCGCAATTCTCGGTTATGAATGCACTTGATCGCTGTTAAGCTTCGTAGCATGAACTCATGTGATATAAAATTTTTGTTGCCAAGTACTGTATGAATCAACAGTTGTGATTGCTTTTACTTCTGTTATCATCTAGAATGGTTAGGTAATGACTTAACTCAATTAAAAGATAAAACTAAGGCCTTACTTGTAGTAAGCTTTTCGGCAAAAATTGCATTAGCCAAGTACACCAAAAAGCCAAGCATCCACTTCTAAAGAAAACTATTATATTGGTTAGTCGGGTAAGACTTGCTGAGTACTTCGTACTCAGGGGATCCCTTGTTGTTGTTTTCAGAAAGCCAGCAGGAACTCACCGAAGAGGAAGCCCCGAAGACCTAGGGTATCTTATGAGTCTCATGATACTCTAGAATAAAACTTAAATGTTGTTTTTCTTCCAGACTGGTTTTAAATTCTTAGAACCACGCTGACCTGCATGAATTAAGTTGTTTCAAACTGTGGATGTAATATATCGTACCTCTGATATGTCTTTAAAAATGTAATATTTGTTGATATTATCCCATCGCGGATATTATCCTGATGTATGGCTATGAGACACGTCGTGGATCCTTCGAGGAGTCCTAGGGACACTCGACGGACTACCGGACTTATGCTGCTTTAGGTGCGTTTCGGATAATTGCTGTTCCGACAGCAATTAGGCGCACTTAAACCAGCTTAAGTTGGGCGGTTCCGCCACAGGCACCCGCCCACCTATGCCCTCCAACTTGATCGAGAGACTGGACCGCATTAGCAGCACTATTGCTGAGTGCATAGAGATGTCCGAGGCAGTGCTGCGCGAATCCAGGTCAGTGCAGGGTCCGTCTCGCACACTGTTTGGACTATGAAACTTGGCCTCCGAGTACTCTGCCAGGCTTGACCAAGTTTTTCAGATCCGATCGGAAATCTCAACCCAACCCGCCCAATCTCCAGATTGTGGTGAATTCTAGGTGCCTCGTATCATTTTAATGCCCAAGCGATGACGAGAGCAACTCATATACACCAGATCGTGAAGCATTCATCGTCTCCATTGATGAGCCACCTCATGATGGCGAGACAAAATCTCAAGAAGAAGGCCGTAATGCTAGAAACTTAAATCGTGTAGAACGGCATCAACAGGAGTAGGTCGGCACCCAATAGCAGCCTGTGGTAGTCGCCAACGCAGCAGGTGATCAATGTCAGCAGCTACACCATGAGAATGACAACAATGACCTAGGCGGAGGTCGGGATTGATGTAGGCATTATGCTTGAGCTCGTAACCTACTAGCCAACCTCAATTAGGCCAACAACAATGTCCTCGCTACTCCCCTGGTGAACCTGGGGGGCTACAGTTGTTGAGCTACTTCCGTCGGATCCGTTCCAGCGGGACAAGTTCTCCACCTAAGGATCATCATGCCACTTTCCCAGCAAGTCGGTGAACTTTCCCTCTTTGAGAGGGTTCCAGATCTAGTTATCGGCGCCCACCCACCCATGCCCTCCGACTTGATCGCGGGGCTAGATCGCATCAGCAGCACTATCGCTAAGTGCATAGAGCTATCCGAGGTGGCGCTGCGTGAAACCAGATCGGCGTAGGGCCTTTCCCGCGTCCCCTTCAGCCTACGAAACTCAACGATCGAGTACTCCGCCAAGCTTGACCAAGTTTTCCAGATCCAATCTGGAGACCCGCCCGAGCCCAACCAGTTTCCAAACTGTGGTGAATTCCAAGTGTCTCGCATCATCCTAATGCCAAATCCTTATTGAAGTGACAATGATAGCACTTCTTCCACACCAGATTGTGAAGCTTTCGTAGTCTCCACTGAGGAGGCACCTCAGGATGGCAAAATCGAATCTCAAGAAGAAGGTTGTAACACCAGGAACCAGAGCAAGCCGATGCCCAACAGCAACCCGTTGTTCATGTAGACGCAGCAGGTGGTCAACTCCAGCAGTCGCACAATGAACGCGACAATGCCGACCAAGGCAGTGGTTGGGAAAGACACAAGCACCCTATGCGCACCTGTAATCTACTAGCCGACCTCGAGTAGGCCAGTCACAACGTCTTCGCCACACCCCATGGCAACCTGGGGGCTGCCTTCGCTGAGCTAGAACATTTTCTAGATTCAGCTTTAGGCGCGACTCCAAGTCGCCAATGCTCAGCTTGAAGAGCAGCTCCACAACCGACCTACACATTCTCAGTCTACATCTTCGCAACACTCTCGAAGCCAATCTGGTCACAGCAGATCCGACAGCCGCTGCGGTGACCGCGCTAGTGGTCGGCTGGATCCAATCCATTAAGAGGAGGTGGAGCAAAATGTTGTCCAACACGCCAACCCACTGGTCAACAACAATGCCAACCCACCAGCCAACCCACCGGTAAACAACAATGCCAACCCACCAGCCAACCCTCCCGTCAACGTCAATGCCAACAACGGCCACCAACGCGACAACAGCCATGGCGGGAAAGGCATAGCTGACGACCATGGCCGACCAGAATGGCAATGAGATCTTTGTGATGAGCTGCATGAACTTCTCCAAAACTGTGACATATGCGCTGACCTCAACAATCACCATAATCAGCGCGATGAGAACAAGCTCCGCTGCAGTGCTGAGTACGATCGCGATTACGGTGCTCCTGTGCCTAACTGCGATGCAGAGCACAAGGATCGACATCGCCAAGAAGATGAGAGGCGCCGCCACGTCGACTACAACCTCACGTATGGCACCCCTGAAGATGCCTACAACCCACCTAGGTGCGACTATGACTACATGTACGAAGACGCCTACTACCTGCCTAGATGCAACTACGGCGGACGAGGCAGGTCTCCTCCTGTCCAGTACTACCTTGACAATGATTACGATGATGACACGATGTTAGATAGCTTTGCTGCTTTCCCCCTATGCCTCAAGGCCATAGATTGGCTGCCCACATTCAAACCAGCCATCAATGAAAAGTATGACAGTTGCTTCAACCCCACCATCTGGCTCAAGACATATAGTACTATAGTGAGAGCAGCCAACAGCACCTACAACTAGATGGCCGCTTACTCCCCGGTGGTGATAGGCCTCGCTCCACTTCTGTGGCTCGAAAATCTTCATCCAAACTGCATCAATAGTTGGGGTTAGCTTGCTACAGTTTTCACCTAGAATTACCAGACCACCTATAGCCGACCTGGTAATAGGGAAAAACTCGGCCAAGTCTACCAAAGGATAGGCAAAAATATCCGAGACTACACCAAGCGCTTCTTTGAAAATCGCAACAAGCTAGCTAGCATTGAAGATCGTGATATCATCTGGTATTTTCGATCCGGTTTGACGAACTAGAAGATGTTCGAGAAGCTGTATGAGGCTGCCCCAAAGATGGTCGGGCAAATGATGAAAGTTGTCAACACACAGGCTGACATCGAAGAGGTGGCAAAAGTCTAGTTCCACAACATCAAACACCGCTCAGCCAACAACTACGACCAGTCGATCCATGATGAAACCCGAGCACATCCAGAGCCCTGACTCCGAAAAAGGGCCTCAGAGGTGTATGCTGCTGAAGGTGACCCGGCCAGACAAAGCACCTTTAATCGGGAAGAATTTGATGGAACCCTCAGCGGCTCGTGCCCCTTCCACAAGGTCGCACATCACACTCTTCGGGATTGCATTGTCCTGAAGAAAGAGCTTGGCGCCCTGGTAGAATACAAGCGACCACGCCGCAACGACTATCGTTGGGATAACAATAAGTGTGACTATCACAGTCGTGATGAGGACCGTCGCCAAGATGACCATGACAACCGCAACAGCGGTGATTGTGGTGACTGCCATGGTTGCCACTGCGATGACCGCGACGACCATAACAATAGTAGGTGTGACGACCATGACAATAGAGAAGAGCGCCGTGACCAGCCATGGCAAGATGTCCAACGGCCCAGTGCCAACTAGAACGGGGCTTCCAGCGGCCCGAGCATCAAGTCAACATCATTGTGGGTGGTTGTAACGCCTTTTGCAACAACCGCCAGCAGAAGCTACACCAATGAGAGGTGCATTTTGTCACTGTATAGCCAGTCCAGTATAAGTGCTGGTCCGAGCAGTCCATAACCTTCTCCAGGCAAGATCATTGGGTCCACATCCCAGATCCTGGGTCCTACCCGCTGGTGGTCTGCCTGACCATAGACCAGGCCTTACTCCTCAAGGTTTTGATTGACGGTGGCAGCAGCCTCAACATCATCTTCACAGAGACCTTGAAGTGCATGGACTTCGATTTTGAGCACCTCCAGCCCTGTGAAGAACCCTTCTACGGCATAGTCCCTGCAAAAGGATCGCACCCCATAGGCCAAGTTGTTTTGCCTATCACCTTTGGCACACAAGCAAATTATCACACGGAGCACCTCATGTTTGAAGTGGTCAATTTCAAAATTTCCTACCATGCCATCCTTGGTAGGCCCATGCTGGCAAGATTTATGGCGATCTCGCACCATACCTACCTTGTTCTCAAGATGCTAGCCCCAAACAGAGTCCTCTCCGTCTATGGCGATGTGGAGACATCATACAGATATGACACTGAGGCAGTTCAGCTCGCAGAAGCCTTGGAGTTGTCAACTAAGGCCACCGCCATGGTCGCCAAGGCCTAGAAGATGAGCAAGGACCAGCTAATGATTCCTGATAAGGTGCCAACCTCCACGGCGCTGCAGCTCGACCCTAGGGTCAAGAAGATTTGCCTTGGCCTTGATGACCCGACCAAGACGGCCCTCATCAGAGCCAAACTCTTGGAGAAATAGGAACTCGCGCTCACCAGTTTTCTTTAGGGTAACTAAGACATATTTGTGTGGAAGCCATTAGATATGCCTGGCATCCCCAGGGAGCAAGACTGCACGGCCGGTCAAGCAAAAACTTTGCCGCTTCGCCCAAGATCGCAAGGAGGCCATTAGGGTAGAACTAAATAAGATCCTAGCTGTCGGATTCATCCATGAATGTAAGCATCCTGACTGGTTAACAAACCCAGTCCATGTACAAAAGAAAATCGATGAATGGAGAATGTACATTGATTACACCAACCTGAACAAGCACTGCCCTAAGGACCCCTTCCCTCTTCCAAATATGGATCAAGTCCTAGACTCTATAGTGGGAAGCATCCTGCTCTGCTTCCTTGACTGCTACTCGAGTTATCACCAAATTTCCCTTAATCCAGCCGACCAAGACAAGATGGTGTTCATAAAGCCCTTTGGCATCTACTGCTACAACACCATGTCCTTCAGGTTGAAAAATGCTGGCAAAGCCAAACTTTGCCTTCTCCAGGTTAACTTCAAGGCACGCTTTGGCGCCCTCACACTCCTTGAGGCTCTGCTACAGTCTGGCTACTTGCGCCATGGAATTTGTGTAATCAACACAGGATCACATCAGCATCAAGGTTGCAAAAGCAAAATTTATTAAAATAGGTTGGCACACTGTACCTCTCATGAGTCTATCATGCGCTATCCTCTCGAGGTCCTGCCGAGACAGCTAGTTCTGTAGATCTCCTTTTGCCTTCTCGAGCTTGGCCTCTAGGCGCGTCGTCCTCACATGGTGCTGTTCGGCATGGTGGATCGCATTTGCCCTCTTGAGGGCACGCTAAGCCAGACACTATTCACACTCTAACAATGAGAGCTCTACAAAGAAATTGGTTTTCAAATGTAAATCCTACGAGTTGGTCAACAAACTTATGATTAACATCTCAGAAACCATGGAGGACACTTGCCGCAACATGGTGAGATCTCTCCTATCCTACACCACGTCCCTAGCAATGTCAACTATGGAGACATTGAAGGTGTCCAGATCATCTCCTTCGCCCAAGGTGGGCAAATTAGGTAGTGGACCATCCTTGGGCAGCTCATCCTACTGAAGATTGACCCTGATGTCCTCCTTGGCCTCCTCCTCGACCACGACGTCCTCCTCCGCCTCCTCTGCGACCTCAGGGTCAGCCATGCCGTCGTCAGCAGCCTTAGCGCCAGCCTCAACTGGTTGAGGTGCAGGATTCCACACAACCGCTTCGATCTGACCACCCTCACCAATCTCAACCTCGGTTGGTGATGGCTACTCGACAGTGCAACCACTAGTGGCCTCGGTCTGGCCCAAGCACCTCCTCAGACCACACGCTAGTTCTGTATTGTCATCACAAACAAGCAATCCATGTAAGATCAGACTGCAACCATAATCATCAAGAGTATAAAGGCGGCAACACTTATAGAGCGCTCTTCTTCCTCAAGTGCAACTTTGGGTGTAGTTGCGGAGGCGGCATGGTTGCATCTTCGCTCGGTCTGCCATGCATATTCTCTTTCAATGCCTCCTTGAGGCGTGCCGCATCAGCAACGGTGGTCTTCTCGTATCCCGGCTCATTGTCCTTCGTAGCCAGGCTTGGCGCATCGAACTTTGCCTCACTGACTGACCTAGTCGTGGCAGCAGTAGTCGGCATGACTTTTTTCGTGCTGGACAGCTTCTTCTTCTTCCCAGTTGGCTGAGGCACCTTGGAAAGGGGTCGCTTGCACCTGACCAGCTAGGTCTACCGTTCGGCGCCCTGACCCTCACCACCCTCATTGGCCACGCTATCAATAGGCCCAAAAGAGGACTCATAATCAAATTCAAGGCTGGCAGGCAATGTGATTGGCACATCAGCCAGATAGATCTTGGATGGCGCTTCTTGAGCCCCACTAGGAAATGGTGCAGGGTAGTAATAAACAAATGAGTCATCCAAAGTCAAGTCATGGCTCCAAGTCAGAAAGATTACAAACAAGTTACACATTACAAAGATGAGTACAATCTTACTAGGGTAAGAGACAGCCTCCTCAACGGAAAGGCCTTGGAAGCGTCCCTATTGCTAACCTCACCCTTGAAGAACTCGCACACCCGACGAAAGACTTCCTCATCAGACACCTCACCAGAAACCTCCTGGGTCGGATCATTCAGACCTGAGTACTCGTACGACAAATGTACTTGGTATTTGATTGGTTGTGTTGCCCTCTAACAGAAATTGATGTCGATAGTCGCAGGTGTCAGCCCCCGCGCCTTCAAGTCGGCGATCTTCACCAATAGCTCATCTACTTGAACCTGTTCTTCTGAGGTCAGCAGGTTTTCCCACTCGGCTATTAACACTGGCCCAAAACCCGTACGTGTGGTAAGTCAGGCCTCTAATTGGCAATAGGAAACAACTCGGCATGCCAGCCCTTGTGGGAATCCTTTAGTTGAAGGTCAAAATACTCATGCACCCTCTTGGGGTGCAATGAGAATCCAAGCCCCCAATAACTCGATCCTTTTTTCCCTTAGTGACTACGGTTTCAGCTAGTAAAGATAGCGCCACAGATGAAAATGGGGGGATGTGAGGAGGCCACGGAAGAAATCTCCAGTGGGGATCCTGAATTCGCGCTCGAAGAACGGTGTGAACACTACCACCTCAACTGTGTCCTCCGACGGGATCTCCTGACCAGCGGTAGGCTTCCAGTCGAGCAACGCTTGCAGACCAAGGAGCCGATGGTCGACGAGGGACTAGATCTGCTTCTGCGTTATCATGCTCTTCATCCACACCGAGGAAGGTGTTGGGGCATTGGGCTGCGCCATTGCTTTGATGCTTGGAGATTTCGATCTAAAGTGGACCAAGGTTTTGCTACGCATAAAACAGTGCAGCGGCTCGGACGGCGGTGGCACAGTAGCTCAGGCGGCGCGTGCGCGAGAGGAATAAGGAATGTGGCGGCGCAACCTAGGGTTCATGAGTGCAGTGGTGAAGTGCTTAGTGAGCTTAAGGCGGAGGCAATGCGAGAGGTTGAAGATAAGAAGGGCAATGGATCCATGCCCATTCGCACTTTTAAAGAGATGACGACATGAGTTACGAATGGAAATTGTGGGCCTTCCGTTACAATGATACAGCCTACTGGGCAAAATTAATGGGCCTTTTTGTTAGTGACGCAATCTGCGGGATCTTTGTTGTGCTTTTGACAGCGTGCCTCCGTGGCTTTGTCTATCCCCAACCTCAGGGCCAGACACTTAATTCTACTCAGCGGGCCTTCGCGGCTCTACCAGTCCTCACCCTCAAGGGTTGGGTGCCTAATTCTACTCAGTGCACCTCCATCGCTCCACCAGTCCTCATCCTCAGGGACTGGACGCTCGCTTCTACTCGGCAAACCTCAGCGGCAAAGCTAGTTTACAACTTTAGGGACCAATATCCTAGTTTCCAAGAAGGCATGCCCCTGCAGCCCGATCAAACATCAAAAACAGATGCAAAAGGCATGTTTTTACTAAGCTACAATCAAATTCCCGGTATCTCATATTACAAAAGACTGTGAACAGCTCCAGGATAGACGACATCCTAGGATAAGAAGCTACGACGTAGAAAAAGAAAAAAACACAATACAAGAAAGTTGTGCTACAAGCTTCCCTAAGCAGTGTCCTGGACAAAGTGCAGAGTTCATGATGCACCTTCCTCACGAGGATTCTTCTAGCATCATTACTTTCAGACTTCACCGCAAAGACCGCAAAGGGAAGGAGCATCCGAGTGCTCTTCACAAAAATTCTTCTGACATCAAGCTTTTGAGTGGATGCTACTCCTATAAAAAACTACAAGTTTCAAACTTATAAGCGCTACTACTCGAGCCATGACTCTCAAAGATGAACGGTGGTCTATTTATAGCCGGGCCACCAGCTGCATCCAAGACGGTACAGTAAACCTGTGAAGATACACGATAGAGCCTATCCATATCACTGTGATGACGCAATACTCATGTGATGATCGGCTTTATCCTCAAGTAGTAGAGGTCAGTCCTCCCGTGCAGCTACTTTGACGGAGCAGTGCTCCCGTGAACAAGAACTTTTTGTCGCCTACCTATCATTACTCCAGTCCTTATCTCTAGAGATTTGGGCACATATCTTTTGTCGGTAGGCCTCCGTGGTAGCGCCTATCTTTTGTGCTCAGGCACTGGGATCCACTTTAAGAGATAACTTCCTTTTTTGACCATTGGATCGATTATTATAATCGCTTCAATGCGGGCTACTCCTATGGAGTGCATCTTGCGACGCCCTCCATACCAGTCGCTCGGACCTATTGGACATCGGTGTCCATCAACTTGGCGCTTGTCTTTGCTCTGCAGGTTGGCTCTGTGCTCGCTTAGATTTTCTTCTTTTGAGCACTGTGCAGCCTCTCCATGACCGTGATGCCGTCACAGCTTCAGCCAACCTCATTTTCAAGCTTCGCTGTAATGACCTTAAGTTCCTGTTCGCCTACACATTGCTCAGGGCCTTGAGGGATATGGGTACCCCATGGATCCCCACCGACCAGGATACTAGTCAGACCTTAAAAGTGGGCCCGCCTAACCAGGGCACGCGGGCCAAGGATAGGAATTACTTGGAGTACACGTCAAGGCAACAAGATTGTCCAAATATACCTGGACATCGTGGGATGCATTTTGTAGTCCGACTTAGATTATTTTCTATGTAATTACCGAGTAGATTAGATTCAAACTGACTTGTAACTCTTGGTTGTTAGCCTATAGAAGGCAACCAAGGGCACCCTCCCTCGAGGGTATCCTATCATCGATCGAACCATTGAGCAATACAATCCACCAAAATATAGGATGTAGGGTATTACTCTCCGGAGGCCCAAACCTGTCTAAAACCCTCGTGTCTCTTTGTGTTCTCATGATCACCTTCTAGTTCTTGGTTTCACAATCGCCCTCACCTACAAATCAACCACTTGGGTAACCCCCTGATGGACTGCTGGGCTTATAAATCTGATAGCATCCTTAAGCAAAAATGAGCCTTCGGAGAAGGCATAAAGTTGCATGCCAGCATCCTCGAATAATCCTAACCATAAGTGTTGTAGAAACACGTGGTCGGGTACGGAAAGGACTGGGCAAGTTTTTGTAAGAGCAGAGAAACGAGCCCATGCTATGACTAGCAATTCCTCCTCTCACTGCTTCAAGTAGAAGACCTTATGAAACAGACTAGAATTCTCATTTCTGAGAATTCAATCCCACGCACCTCAGTGATAGTCCCAGGAAGACTATCACGTGTGAATCCCTATCTCAGATAGTACAAATCTTACCAACACAAAAAAGAAAGAGTAACATAGTACAAATATCATAGATAACATCAGTACGAGTACATCTCAATGGCACATGACCGTGCAAGTCCATCAGGACTAAATCAAGAAAGGTAAAATATCTACGCAGCCGAAACATAAGCTATGATGAATGCCATCTCCATAGGCAACTTGAGTGAAGAACGATCTCTAGTCTTCCAAGCTGTCCTTGTCAAAGTCGTAATCACATTATGACCCTGAAAAACCACCATCTACCCAAGAAGCGGGTAGTCCATGTCAACTCCCAAAAGTAGCAAAACCAAGGAAATGGGGGAATTATACTATATGCATAAGTAAAACCTATATATGGCTGAGGAGGTTTATGAAGCAACAACAGCAATCAAGGAAGCAGCAAAGCAACATCATCTCCGAGGTCAACACCTCAAACAAGGAAGTCGGCACAAATCACCGGATCCTTCACCCAAAGATCCAGCTCCCAAACACACTAAGCGATGTGAGAGCTCCCTCCCCTCACATCTCAACGGCAAATGCCGACCTATCTCAAAAGGGGAAGGTAGAATCACAAGAAAAGTATTCAGAAGTAGCAGTAGACAGCAGCAGCGTCCATAACCAGTGGACACAGACTATAGCCATAGGTTTATACACTCTGCAGAGGTTGCACAATTGTACCCGCATGGATGGAGCCTGAACGGTAATGATCCATCCAAACCCCACCTAATAGTTGGAGCCCTAGTAAGTAGAGAGCTCTCTCCTGTTTCCTTGAGTCTGGAACCGTCCTCAGCTGCAAGGCATGCCATCACTAGTGAGGACCTTGAAGTTGTGAAACCTACCCACACCAGGGTGCAATCTAGTCAGAGCAAGCCAATGCCTCAAACTCCTTACACAATCCTCCAATCCGCCTACAGGCAGAGCACTATCCACTACTAGTGTCGAACTGAACCCCACCCATAATGTAAGCGAGCGGTAAGTACAAAAAGTAGTTGTTATGCCTAGTGGTAAACTAACTCGATCCTTAAGTGGCTGAGAGCGAGCACGCTACCAACAAGTATGTGCCGAAGCACCTGCAACGTACAAGTATGCCACTTGCTCCTCAGTAATAAACTAGGTACCCACCATGGGTTCGGGGTATAGAGATAGTCCAGAAAGCTTTCTCCCGGCACGGCACTCCTTAGTACCATCCATGGCTCGCTCCTGCCAAGAACACATCATGGAGTCACATTCACCCAAAACACACATGAGAGTGATCAAGGAATCCCATCACCAAATCCATGGCAAATGTCTATCCATAACTCAAAAGCATGTATATAGATAAATGAGCAGTGAACTAGCTAGGGTCTATAGCTAGTCCACAAAAGTAGGTAAACAAGGAAAACAGGATAAACAATTATCAAGGCATGGCTAAAATCATTGGCTATGCAAACCATCATCATCAAGCAATATAAGTAAAGCGCTAGTAACTAAGCATGCATAGGATCTATATGATTGGAAGTGACATGACACCTTGTCCATAGCCAATTGGGTCCTCCTTGGTATAGTCGGGGTCTTGAAGGTCTTCCTGGTCGTAGCTCGGATCTGAACAGAATGAGATATGATGAAGCGTAAATTAAACGACATTACATCTAGGAAAAAACTCTAAGAAAGCCAAATTTAAAAGATCCAAATAACACCAAACTAGCTACAAACAACACGGGCTCGATTTTACGAATTTAATGCAACTGGTTTCATATCTTCGGAGTTAAAATGAATTAGTTATGAATTTTTAAAGTTTGAAATATTTATTTAATTATTGAACAATTTCAAAAAACATTTATTAAAAAGGTGACATGAGTCAGCGGGTGATTGGTCCACGTGGCAGCCCGAGTGGGTGCCATATGTCCTACTGATGTCAACGTTGACCAGTCATCGGTCAACATAGACCCCACCGGGTCAGGGGGCCCCACCCGGCGGCGTGTTGAGGCATGATGTGTGCACACGTTGGCGGTCGTGGGCGCGTCGTGACCGTGCCCCCGACGGCGCGGCATGGTGTGGCACGACATCGTGGTGCGGTGCGCGGTCGGTGCGCGTGAGCGCACATGGCACGGCGTGGCGTGAGCGTGCGGCGAGCGAGCGGGCAAGTGAGCACGCATAGCGCCAGCGCGGCATGCGGGCACGGCGTGCCGCTGCCCAGCCGGCACTCGGCCCCTAGCCTTGCCCATCTTCTTCTCCCGATAGCAACTTCTCCTTCTCCCGGCGGCCAGCGGCGAGGCAAGCGGCGTCGGCCTAGTCTACAACGACTATGGCTAGAGAACAAGAGGGCAACAGAGAGAAAAGGTGGTGACCACACAGTGAGGGCTTGGCAAAGACTGCGGCGGCGCTCGGCGGCTCTGGGTGGCAGCGCTTGAGCGTCTTTGAGCTCCCCCTAACGGACTCCTCCTCTTGCCCTTCTTCTCCTCCCCCTTCTACTCCTCCTTCCCCTCCCTTTCCTCCTCTTCTCTTGGGTAGATGGCCGTGGACGAGTGAAGCCAGATGGCTAGAGGGATGGTTCAAAGGAGGGGCGGTGAGGTGGCGGAGGGGCAAAGAAGGCATCGGCCGTCCATCCCCAACGTCCATGCCACGGGGTGGTGTGGCAAGCATCCAGCAGCTCAGGCCTAGGGTTTGGTGGCATGGTTAGGGGCATGAGTACCTATTCCTAGTGGTGAAACCTCTTGGAAGGTGGACACAGAGGTGCCCCAGTTGGGAGTACGCACCAGCGCAGCACCTTCGCCTGCCTGTGAGCGTGCACGCGTCGGGTGCGTGTGGGACGGCGTGAGGAAGAAGAAGCACAGTGGCATGCTGATAGGCAGGGCTGGGGCAGCAGCGAGAGAGAAGGTTGCAGGCATGAGCAAGCTAGGCCAGCTGCTGGGCTGGCAGCCTGCTGGCTGGGCGCGGGGCGAGCGTGCGCGGGAGCTTGGGCCGGCAGCGGCCTGGTGGATGGCAGCCTACTGGGCCAAGGCAAAGCATGGGCGAGTGGTCCAGCTGGGCCACATGTGGGCGAGTTGGGATAGCAGGCTGGAGGTTTGTTAGGTTAGCGGGCTGGCCTAGTTAGGGAGTTAGATTAGTTAGATTTTTATTTAGTTTCAGGTTCAGATTTAGATTTTGTTTGAATTTTGAATTGAATTCAAAATTAAAACTCACACTCAAACCTAAGATGCAAATAAAATCCAAGAAGATCCAATTCAATCCATGCAAATTTTTAAATGGAATTTAGGGATAAGAGGGGAATTAACTAGCTTTTCAAACGAGCATGCAATTCAAACAAAAAGTTTTAAATTTTTAGCAAATTTCACTCATACAAATATCACAAATTTTTGGAATATTAGATTCCTCCCCCCCCCCTAAGAGAATCTCGTCCTCGAGATTTCAGCTTTGAGCTCCTCAAACAGATGTGGGAACTCCGTCCTCAAATCAACCTCTTTCTCCCAAGTTGCCTCCCTCTCAGTATGGTTCCTCCAAAGCACTTTACAGTATGGAACGGACGTCCTCCTCGTAGCCTTTTTTGCGCGAGCTAACATCTTGATTGGGTATTCTGCATACTCTAAGGTGTCTTGAAAGTCTAGTGCCTCAATGTGAACCTCCTCCTCGGGAACTCTCAGACACTTTCTAAGTTGTGAGACATGAAACACCAGGTGCACTCCAGCCATGCTCTCTGGTAAGTCAAGGAAGCGAGATGTCCAATCCACTTGATCACCCACAAATCTCGGTGCAAGCTTCCCCTTAATCAGAAATCTCTTGGTTCCTCGGAGCAGTGAGACTCTGAGGTAAATGTGATCTCCAACTTCAAAGGGCCAGTCTCTCCTTCTCTTATCCGCATAACTCTTCTAGCGACTTTGAGCAATCTTTAGGTTCTCTCGAACGTTGCTCACATTCTCCTCAGCTTCCTTGATAGTTGCTAGCCCAAAGAGAGTCCTCTCTCCGACCTCGGACCACATCAGAGGTGTCTTGCACCTCCTTGCATAGAGAGCTTCGAAGGGTGACATCTGAAGACTGGCTTGGTAACCGTTGTTGTAGGAAAACTCAGCAAAAGACAAACTATTCTCCTAGTCAGCTCCATAGGTAAGTGCACATGCTCTTAGCATATCCTCTAAGATATGGTACAGTCTCTTGGTTTGCCCATCTGTCTGTGGGTGAAATGATGTGCTCTACTCCAAGGTAGTTCCCATAGCCTTGTGAAAGCTCTTCCAGAACTCAACAACAAACTGCAGACCTCTATTGGACACGATACTCTTAGGTGCTCCATGTAGCCTCAAGATGTTGTCCACGTACAGATCTGCGAGCTTCTCGGTTATGTAGTTGCTTTTCACTAGTATGAAGTGAGATACCTTGGTGAGCCTATCCACAATCACCCAAATCGAGTCATTTCCCTTTTGAGTCTTGGGAAAACCCATAATGAAGTCCATGGAGATGTCTTCCCACTTCCAAACTAGTAACTTGAGCGGTTTAAGCAACCCTACCAGTCTCCAGTACTCAACCTTCACTCGTTTGCAAGTGTCACAATAGGCAACGTGGTTGGCTATGTCTAGTTTCATATCTTTCCACCAGAGCCTCTCCTTCAAATCTTGGTACATCTTGGTGCATCCTGGGTGAATGGATTACTTTGAGTCATGGGCTTCCTTAGGATGGACTCACGAATAGCTTGATCTTTGGGACACATATCCTATCCTTCAGCCAAACAACACCTTTGTCATCCATTCGGTAATCAGTTGCCTTGCCTCTTTTCATCTACTCCCGAAGAGACTCAATTTCTGAACATTGCACTTGTGCTTGTCTGATCTGATCTTCCAAGTCATATGTCATTTGTAGTTCACACAGCTGCCCCTGCTCAATGCTCTCCAGCTTAAGTTTCTCCATCTCCTCACATAGATCAGGCTGCTCTTCTTTCACCATTACATTGTTACAATAGGCTTTCCTACTCAGAGCATCAGCTAAAATGTTGGCTTTTCTGGGGTGGCAGTGAATGTCCAACTCGTAATCCTTGATTAGCTCTAGCCATCTCCTTTGTCTCATGTTCAGCTCAAACTCAGTGAAGAAGTACTTCAAGCTCTTGTGGTCAGTGTAGATCTCACACTTGTTGCTGATCAATTACTGCCTCCAAATCTTGAGAGCATGCACAACAGCTGCCAGTTCCAGATCATGTGTCGAGTAGTTCTTTTGATGCTTCTTTAGCTATTTAGATGTGTAGGTCATGACCTTTGTTTTCTGCATCCGCACACAACTCAAACCTTGCTTGGAATCATCACTGTACACCACAAAGTCCTTCTTTATATCCGGTAGAGTCAGTACTAGGGTGGTGGTAAGTCTTGACTTAAGCTCCTAAAAACTTTTCTCGCAAGCTTCAGACCATTCAAACTTCACGTTGTTCTTCAGCAGTTCGGTCATAGGCTTGGCTATCTTGAAAAATTTCTCAATAAACCTCCGGTAGTATCTTGCAAAACCAAGAAAGCTCCTGATCTCTATCATGTTGCGAGGCTGCTCCCACTCTGTAACTACTTCAATCTTAGCTGGGTCAACCTCTACTCCCTTTGCTAACAATACGTGACCTAGGAAGGCAACTTCTTCCATCCAGAACTCACACTTGCTAAACTTGGCATAAAGCTGGTGTTGCTGTAACCTCTCTAGCATGATCAAAAGGTGTTCCTCGTGCTCTTCTGTTGTATTTGAGTAGATCATAATATCATCTATGAACACCACCACAAACTTGTCCAACTCCTCCATAAAGATCTTGTTCATCATGTTCGTGAAGTAACCTAGTGCGTTGGTCAAGCTTAAAGAAACCACCATGAACTCAAACAATCAGTATTGAGTGGTGAACGTGATCTTGGATATGTCGCTCTCTCGAATCTTCATCTGGTGGTATCCCGACCTCAAGTCAATCTTGGCCAGTCAAGCAGATCGTCAATCTGTGACAACGGATACTTGTTCCTGATAGTCATGGAGTTGAGCATTTGGTAATCCACACACATCCTCATCGATCCATCCTTCTTTCTCACAAACAAAATGGGCGAACCCCATGGTGAAGCTCTTGGTCAAATGAACCCTTGCTCTAGCAACTTCTTCAACTGCTTCTTTGGTTCATCCAGCTCATTGGTCGACATCCAGTATGGTCCCTATGCTACCGGTCTTGCACCAGGTATCAGGTCAATCACAAACTCCACATCCCGATCTGGTTGTAGTTCTGTCAGCTCTTCTGGAAACCCGTCGGAGAACTTACACACCACGGGTACCTCTTCAAGGGTCTTGGAAGTCAAGTTGCATTGCATCGGGGCTGTCTTAGGGTACAACGGCTCAAACTGTACTTGAACTCTGCTCGGATGTTCCAATTTGACAAAGCGGGGGTTACACGAAACCAATCCCTTGTGCTTAGCCAACCAATCCATTCCCAAGATCACATCAATGCCTGAAGACTTCAACACTATCAAATCTGCTAGGAACTGTTGCTTCTCAATCACCAACGGAACTGCCTTGCACTCTAGGGTGCTCCTAACTTCTCCTAGGGGAGAACTGGTGATAATAGGCCTCAGTCAAGGTGTAGTGGGGAGAGACTGTTCTTCCACAAACTTAGTTGAAACATAAGAAAACTTGGCACCCGTATCGAACAAAACTGTAGCTTTGACTGAATCTACAAGGAACTCACCAAGAGCGACAGCTAGGGCTGCTGCGGCGTCCTCCGCGGTCAAGTGGTTAAAGCATCCTTGAGTAGGTGGTGTGGTTGTCCTTGCTGGGTTCCTCTACGGCAGTCCTCCTAGCGCTGGAGTCTTGACGGGTGTCTGGTACTGGGTGGTGCGGTTCTATCCTCCGACCTGAATCTTCAGCGGACACTCGAAAGACTTGTGCTCAGGCTGGCAGCACGTGTAGCAGACCATCAAGTTTGCACTCTTAGGTGCGGCAAGCTACTGAGGCCTGAGCTTCCAAGTACCTAAACTTCCTCCTCCTACACTAGGGTTCCTGTACTACTGCTGCTGTGGAGGGTAGCTACAAGACTGCTGTAGCTAAAATTGTGGGGGTCCTATCCTCGGCCTCTGAGACGACCCTAGGGTCCTGTTGACGCTGGATTTCGTCATCAGTAGAATCGGCGCCAAGGAGGGAAGAAGTCGAAGAAGTACAGTTGGGAATCGGTTAAATGATGCTATAATGCGGAATCGGCCGGCAGCTTTTGTTTCGCTCCAGGGTGAATGCGCTAGACTCCCAATCGGCAACCCTTTGCCGATAAGAAATCGGCCGATCAGGAAGATGGACTAGTTGGGCCTGTATGGGCTTGGAAAGATGGAAGGATAAGGTGGAGGTCAGCCCACGAAGCGTGGGGTAACTAGTTTAGCACGAATTGTGCTTGTAGATATTTGTTTTCTGTTTGAATTAGAGATAGAGTTCTAGTCGGTTAAGAAGTTATCTGTACGGGGCTATAAATAGCTACCTTTGTGAATCTGTAAATAACAATCAATCAATACAACAAGTTACTTTCTTCTTCGCACTTATTTTCGAGCAGGCGACTTCGCCATTACTTTTTCTTCTCACGAGTTCGTGCGGGTTGGCGGGGCTGCATCATCTTGATCTCCGGCCGATTCTGTAAGTTCCGTTTATCGAGTAATATCTAAGCTTTAACTTCCGGCGCATCGCTGTTGTTTCGTTTAGATTTATTCATCAGTTATCGATATCAACTAGATTCATAGGTTTTTACCTATTTTCTTAGTTTTTATCACCAATTATCCCGCTAGGAATCGGTAGCATCGGCTTTCATTACTTTCTGTCGTTAGATCTATTTACTGCCGATTAGATCTTTTCCTAGTGCTGTCTTCATAAGCTTTGTATCGATTACTTTAAGTATTTCTCTGTTTACAAGGCTACAGGGATCGTGCTGTCTTATAGCCGATTTCATTACTACAGTAAATCGGCCGATTCGCCGATAAGCTCTCTCGATCGGAAACTTAGCCGATCGCAGTTTCTGAACCTGACACGTGTTCTCCCTTGCCAATCAACAGGTCAGATTGGCTGGCACGCCGCGCGAACCGCACCAGGGCATTCACCCGAACAGGAGCTAAGCAGATTCTCCCGGGTCGTGTGTCGGTCGCTGGGATTCGGTTGACCGATTTCTAGCGCCAACACACTTTTGGCACACTCGGTGGGACCAATACAACCGCTGTCATGTCGAAAGCTGCTGAAGTCTCCGAAGATAACGTCATCGAAGTGACGGAAGCAGATCTAAAGGACAACCAAAAAGAAGATCTGAATAAGTATTTGGAGCAAGTCCGGAAAACTTGCTTGAAATCCTTCAGTCGTTCCAGGAGCGGGGAAACTGTTAAAAAGTCTCCTTTCCCTACTCCCCGTCAGATCACAATTTCTGAAGATTCGGATAAAATGTCCGATATGATTGAACAATCTCTTCATCATGCCTTCATCAACCAATCCCCGGTACTCTCAAACATGGTGCACAATGCTGTTGTCAACTCCTTCGCCGGAGGTATACCTCAAGGGTACAGGGGACCTACGTATTTTTAGCCGATTCCACCGAATCAGGCTTATCAGGCTTCACAGCCGATCCAATCCTCTGTCGGAGGATCCGGTGCTTCTGTGTCATCGACTCCTTTGGGATATGGCTCTATCCAACCGTCCTCTGCACCACTCCCTCCAGTCATCCCTCTACCCTGGGGGGCACCTTTAAACACGACCGGTTTGAATCAATCGGTCAGTCAAGGAAATCCTCCGTTCCAGACACCCTCCCAAACGGCCACTCGGCCGATCATCCCACCATACCAGCCTATCGCTCCGGAGGTCAACAAGACGTCAGAGCTCATGCTATATGATGAAACAAGTGGTTCATACAAGCAGCCGTCCTTTACTACACCACCGGCTTATACTCAGATACCACCTTTTCATCAACCTCCTTTTATTCAGCCTCCAATTTATCAACATGTGCCGACACCGCCGCCAATTATTCCCCAGCAACAACCAGATTGGTCGGCGCAAATTGCGGAGGTAATGCAAGAACAATTCGGCTTGAAGCCGAAGGTGCAAACTTATACCTATAGAACACCATACCCATCTACATATGACCTGTTGCCGTTCCCCCATCGGTACAAAGTTCCTGATTTTACCAAGTTTTCGGGGATGGATGACACTTCTACCGTAGAACATGTGAATAGATTCATCATCCAATGCGGGGAGGCAGCTACACAAGATGCCCTGCGGGTACGGTTGTTCTCGTCATCCTTGTCTGGATCGGCCTTCCAATGGTTCACAACTTTGCCACCAAACTCAATTATCACATGGGCCGATCTAGAAAGGCAGTTCCACAAGTACTTCTATGCTGGGGTCCACAAAATGAAGCTGTATGATTTGACTAGCCTCCGGCAAAGAAGTGATGAGCCGATACCCTCGTATATACAAAGGTTTCGGGAAATCAGGAACAAATGCTACTCCCTGGCTCTAACCGATGCACAGTTGGCCGATATAGCTTTCCAAGGCCTGCTGCCACACATTAAAGAAAAATATGCTTCACAAGAGTTCGAGAGCCTGAGCCAGATTGTCCACCGATTGTCCGGGCAGGAGGTGCGTCCATTCGATCCAAGAAGGAATTTTCAGAAGAAAGTGGCATTCCTGGAAGAATTAGAGGATGAGGAAGATGCCGAAATCGGACTTGCAGAGTGGATTAAAGGAAAGACGCCGATATCATGCCCGTTCGGCAAGAAGGAGCCGGAAGCATTTGGTTTCGATACAACTAAAGCTGACAAAATCTTCGATCTTCTACTCCAGGAAGGGCAGATTAAACTCTTGCCTTACCATACAATACCCTCTGCCGAACAATTGAAGAAGATGAAGTATTGCAAGTGGCACAATGCCACATCACATGATACCAACGAGTGCAAAATCTTCAGGCAACAAATACAGTCGGCCATTGAGCAGGGCAGACTCAAATTTGAAGTGCCGGCAAAACCGGCCAAACCAATGAAAATCGACCAGCACCCTTTTCCTACCAACATGGCTGACACGGGAAAGAATTCTCTCCAAACAAAAGTGCTGACGTCCGAGTCGGCCAAAAAGAGTGGCGCTGTCGACCCCAAAAATCAAGTCACGTCTGAAGACATCAAGGGAAAGCGACGAATGGAGGACGATGATGGTGAGTCAGAAGGACCACGCATTACTTCCCAGTTCCTGCTCCAAAAGTACCAACGCCAACATGAACGCTCGAGGTCCCAAGAGGAAGCGATGCGTCGGCACGAGGAGCACTGGAGATGCCCATTCTTCGTACATTGTTGGGAAAATAACCTCAGGCTACCATCGGCCGATACTTGCCCGGAGTGCAACGGTCCCTATCGAAGCAATCGGCCGTTCACCAGGTCTCGCTCCAGAGACAGAAGGCTAGAACCGATCAGCAGGAATTGGCGCAACCTAGATGAGCAGCGCCCTCCCATGCGTGATCGGCTGGGGGGCAGAAGTGACCGATATGATCGGTCAGAAGGAAGAAGCCATAATAGGCAGGGGGGCAGGGCCGATCGTCATGATCAATCAAATAGCAAAGCCAGCGTTCACAGCCGGCTCGAAGACATGGCAGATGCTCGGGTAACGGACGAGAACCTGTTAGGACGCGAGCCAGAATGGGAACGCGCCGGGAAAGAAGGGAGGCCAATAAACCCCAGATGGTGCCCCGATGGTTTAACCAAATCACAAAAACGGAGAATCCAACGCCTCCGCCAATGGGAACAGCAAGAAGAAGAGAGCGCGATGGACAAGAAGGAAGGGAGGCCTCGGTTGTGGCGCCCCAAAAGAAACGACAAGGGAAACAATGAGTCGGCGGGTGATGAATTGGCAGCCGAGATCGGTATGGTTTTCATATTGCCGATAGAGTTCATGACCCCGGCCGATCAACAGGACGTGTCGGCGATAGAGGAACAAACAGCACGGTTGGCTTTAGAACCGATGATGGCCACGTTCGAAAAGCCCGAAGACGACGAACGACAACATATGAAGGCGTTGTTCCTTAAAGGGCATGTTGACGGTCGCCCCCTCACTAGATTGATGGTCGACGGGGGAGCTGCCGTCAATATCATGCCGTATGCCGTACTCCGAAAGTTGGGAAAGAGCGACGACGACCTAACCAGGACGGGCATGATGCTCAAGGACTTCGAAGGCAAGGTGTCAAACGCTCGCGGTGCCCTCTGCGTCGATCTCACCATCGGCAGTAAGACCCTTCCTACCACGTTTTTCGTCATTAATGGCAAAGGGTCCTATAATATGCTTCTTGGCCGAGACTGGATACACGTAAACTGCTGCATCCCGTCAACTATGCATCAATGCCTTGTACAATGGGTCGGCGATAACATCGAGGTGGTCAAAGCTGACTCCGCGTACAGCATTGCAGCAGCCGACGCACAGCAATGGAGCTGCGAAACCGTCAGATGCATATCAGGTAGGGTGTGGGAAACCGATTTCCTGAAGGTCACCGATTTTGGCCTACAGCCGATCCGAGCAGTCGGCTCCGAAGAAGCGCAATAGATGGATCAGTTCGCCCGAGAAGACGGGAAGCTGGGGCACGGATTCACGTCGGCCGATTCGTTAGAGATGATAGACTTAGGCGACGGGACCAAATCAAGGCCGACTTTTATTAGTGCGAATTTAGATCCAGAGTATAAGTGTAAATTGACAAATTTATTAAGGGAATTCAAGGATTGTTTTGCTTGGGAGTATCACGAGATGCCCGGGTTAGATCGATCTATTGTTGAACATCGGCTACCCATAAAGCCAGGGTATCGGCCGTACCAACAACCAGCACGACGATGCAATCCTAAAATTTTACCAGACATAAAAGCTGAAATAACTCGGCTAATTGAAGCAAAATTTATTCGGCAATGTCGTTATGCCGAGTGGATTTCTAATATCGTGCCAGTGTACAAGAAAAACGGGAAGCTGCGCGTTTGCGTTGATTTCAGGAATCTTAATCAGGCCACACCGATGGATGGTTACCCCATGCCTACGGCCGATGTACTGATCGACGCTGCCACAGGACACAAAATTATTAGCTTCATGGATGGAAACGCCGGATACAATCAAATACTTATGGCCGAAGAGGACATACCCAAAACGGCTTTCAGATGTCCAGGTCATCTTGGTTTATTCGAGTGGGTGGTGATGACTTTCGGCTTGAAGAATGCTGGTGCTACGTATCAGAGAGCCATGAACTACATTTTTCACAAACTCATTGGCCTCCTGGTGGAGATCTACATCGATGACGTTGTGGTCAAGTCCAAAAGCCACGAGGAACATCTAGCCGATTTGCGAAGGGTGCTAGAGTGTACCAAGAAGCATGGTCTTAAGATGAATCCCAACAAATGCGCTTTCGGCGTCTCCGCCGGACAGTTCTTAGGATTCATGGTGCACGAACGTGGCATAGAAGTCAATCAGAAGACCATAGCGGCCATCAACAAAGTCGTCGCCCCACAGAACAAAACTGAGCTACAGTCCCTAATCGGCAAGGTAAACTTCATCAGAAGGTTTATATCCAATCTATCTGGACGAATTCAGGCGTTCACGCCACTTCTGAAGTTGAAGCCAGACCAGGAATTTATATGGGGAGAATAACAGCGCAGGGCGTTGGAAGATATCAAGCGATACTTGGTCTCACCGCCAGTCTTGGTTCCCCCTCAAGCTGGTAAACCGTTTAAACTGTATTTATCAGCCGATGAAAAAGCTATCGGGTCGGCTCTAGTCCAAGAGTTCGAAGGCAAAGAGCGAGTCATTTATTACGTCAGCAGGAGACTCCTGGATGCCGAAACAAGATATCCTCCGGTGGAGCGTTTGTGTCTGTGTCTTTACTTCTCGTGCACCAAACTCAGGCACTATCTACTGTCGGCAGAATGTATAGTCGTATGCAAAGATGATGTAGTGAAATACATGCTGTCGCTGCCGATATTGAAAGGACGAATCGGTAAATGGATCTTAGCTTTATCAGAATTTGACCTACGGTATGAATCAGCAAAAGCCGTCAAGGGTCAGGTCATGGCCGATTTCGTCGCCCAGCACTGTGGGCCGGAGATCGCCTTCGTAGAATTAGCGCCTTGGCAGTTATTTTTTGATGGGTCATCATGCGGAGTCGGATCAGGAATCGGCATCGTTCTCATATCGCCTCGGGGGGCAAAATATGATTTTTCTCTGCCGATAGAAACCGCCGCCACAAACAATCAAGCGGAGTACAGAGCTGTATTAAAAGGCTTATGATTATTGAGAGAAGTCAAGGCCGATTCTGTTGAGGTCTTCGGAGATTCGATGTTAATTGTGGATCAACTAACCGGAAGGGCTGAATGCAAAGATGACATATTATGAATTCATCACGAAGATTGCTTACAGCTTTTAAAAGAATTCAGATCGGCAGTAATCGAGCATGTCCCCAGAGACCGCAACGAGGAAGCAAACAAACTCGCTCAACACGCATCTGGGTATCGGCCGATTCCGGGCGCCATGGCCTTAGAACTTGCAGCTGACGATTGGCGTAAAGAAATTGCCGATTACCTGAAAGATCCGTCTAAAAAGGTGGAGCGACGAGTGCGCTTTCACGCTACCAAGTACGTATTGCTCGAAGATGATCTGTTCTACCGAACGATCGATGGTGTTCTCCTTAAATGCCTTGGGACAGAAGAAGCCAAGACTCTAATGGGAGAAATCCATGAAGGGGTATGCGGAGCTCACCAATCAGCGCATAAGATGAAGTGGATGATCAGAAACAACGGGTACTATTGGCCTACGATCCTCGAAGACTATTTCAAATATTATAAGGGTTGTCAGGAGTGTCAAAAGTTTGGAGATGTCCAACGTGCACCCGCGTCGGCTATGAATCCCATCATCAAGCCATGGCCGTTCAGGGGTTGGGGAATAGACCTCATCGGCCAAATTTATCCACCATCGAGCAAGGGGCACAAATTCATCCTGGTGGCTACTGATTACTTCACCAAGTGGGTGGAGGCAATCCCATTAAGGACTGTGACTTCGGCTATCATGGCCGATTTCGTAAGGGACCATATCGTCTACCGATTCGGTATCCCTCAAACTATAACAACCGATCAAGGAACAATGTTCACGTCGGGGGAATTTGAGGAATTCACGACCGATATGGGCATTAGATTGTTAAATTCTTCTCCATATTATGCTCAAGCCAATGGTCAAGCAGAGTCCTCCAACAAAGGAATAATCAAGTTGATCAAAAGGAAGATTGAAGAATACCCGAAGAAGTGGCACCTATGTTTGACCGAAGCCCTGTGGGCATACAGAATGGCCTGTCATGGGGCTACCAAGTTATCTCCCTATCAGTTGGTATACGGTCACGATGCAGTACTGCCAGCCATGGGAGTCGAGCGCAGGATCAAGGCGCATTTCACTTCAGGACCAGTTGTCAGCCGATGATTACTCATCTCTGATGAAGGGAGAACTTGATGATTTGGCCGGCCAACGGCTAAGGGCTCTGATAAGTATCGAAGAGAATAAAAAGAGAGTGGCCAGGTGGTACGATAAAAAGGTCAAAATCAAGCAGTTCTTCCCCGGAGACCTGGTGTGGAAATTGGTACTACCGATCGGATCGAAAGATCCTAAATTCGGCAAATGGTCTCCTACCTGGGAAGGACCGTATAAAATCGGCAGATGTGCTCCAGGGAATGCCTATATTTTGGAAACAATAGAAGGAGAAGAATTCACTAGAGCTCTGAATGGGAGGTACTTAAAAAGATATTACCCAAGTATATGGGTTGGAGCCTAAGAAATCAGCCGTAACACAATCTTACATGGCCGATACAAGTCGGTTTAACAAGCACATAAAATCGACCGGAGTAGCCGATTATATTCATTCGGTACAGGCGACAGATTACATGGCCGACAAAACATTAAGTCGCCCTTAGAACAAAAAATTACAAAAAACAAACTAATTATCCTTCTTCTGAGATGATTCCCCATTCCGCCCCAAAGCACGAAGGCGCGAAGCCTCTGCCGCCGCCAGGATGACGGGCCGAGGAAGCAGACGGACCCTATCGGTGGGAGGCCGCGGGCTGCCGTTCCTTTCCAAGAAGTCCAGGATCGTGCGGGCTGTCGAAGTGACGTCATCTCCGAGAACGTCACGATGACAACCCCTCATGACTGGAGATCGGCGAAGGCTTTCGTTCACCACGGCATCCAAGACTACACGAGCATCTGCAGTAATGTGGTCTTGGAGCTCCTCTCGATGGGCCAGAAGCAAAACCTTGTCCTCCGGGGTCAACGGGTCTTCGGAGTGGATGCACTCGATGGCGCGCATGAGCTCCGGACCAAGGCGTTGGGGCTGAAACAAAGAAGGAATAAGGTGAAGCATTCGGTTCCTAAGATCTAAAAGGAAAAAGCGGGACTCCACCTGGTTGACAGAAGAGGATGACGATGAGGCCATGATGAAGTAGTCGCGCTGATGAGAGGAAGAGGAAAGGCGAAATGGGAGCCAGATCGATGCTATCGGGAGGAGGCGCCGAGGTTGATATTTATGGGGAAAAATACGTGGAAATCTGATGAGGCCACGTCCTATCGGTAATAAGGAGGGCAGTAAATAGAGGGCACCACGAAGGGTCGATCAAGGAAGGCAGTAAATGTTAGTACAAAGCAGTCAGTGTTTTACAGACTACCCAAAAGGGTATCGATAGCCGTGATAGCCCGACGCCGAATCTGGTCGGCAGAGTCCAGAACCCGTTGGTCTTCTTCTGCCGATCCAGGGACCTCTGATGCGTTGCGGTGGAGTCTCAGAGCCTCTTGAGCAAAATGCTGCCTCTCCCGTGTCAAATCGGCAATAGCAGAGGGTAAATCTTGAAGTCTGTTCTCTTCGGCGCTGATTGCCTTGGTCACTTGCTCCATCTCTTTAGCAAGTTCCGCCCTCCGTCGTTTTAGGCGATCTATTTCACTAATGATCGCCGGGCGTGAATCTTCTAGGACATGGATACGCCGATTCGCTTCTTGAGCCTGACGCTTAAAGGCATTTTCATCTTCACGAATCTTGGCCAGTTTCGCGCGATCGGCCATATGACGAAGGGCCCTAAAGACGGGAATCCTCATGGACTCAATAAAGGCCGCCGGTGCCAAGGCCTCTTCCGCTTCCTCTGGTACTCGTCCGCTGACATCACTGAATAGCTGCCGGATCGGCGAAGCATCTTCTACCAATCGGCCGATGTCCCCTTGCAGGAGGGATCGGATGTTGGTAAGTTTAGCTCGGACGTCGTCAGGAACGGAGCTTAGAGCGACTTGACGGGACGCGACTTCCTCATCATCAGAAAAAGCAACCGCAAAGGAGAAAAGGTTGTTGTTGGGGGAATCTTGTTCCTAAAATGATAAGGAAGATGGGTGAATCGGCGTGGAATCAGAGCAAATCGGCTGCATAAAAGCTGGTTATGAATTTACCATTTTAAAACAAATTTCTTCATACTGCGCTGGTAAAGCCGTTGTGTCTGGCTCAGTGGCCTGTGCCATGGGTTCATCTGATGAAGAGGACTCCACAACAATCGGCGCGGAGCTCGGGCTAGCTCCCTGGGAAGAAATCGGTTGTCGGGGAGCGCTTGGTGTGCCGATAGCCTGCGTTAAAAATCGGTTAAGTACATTACACGGATACCCAAAGGAAATCCGTAAGATAAGTACTATACCTCATTGGATGAAGGCAAGGGTGCGTTGGCATCCAGTTGAGTTGTCGCCGATTGTGGTATTTCCGTAGCGGTGCTCTGGGAAATACAGAGTTAAGAAAAAGTTAATATTTAAATAACGATCGGAGATGGCAAAATTCAGACTTACCTGCATGGCTTCCAACAATAATGACGCGGCAGCCACTCCGGCTTGTATGACGGCTTGAGTATCAGCACTTTGTGTGGCCTGGGGTGGTGCAGTCAAGGTTTCAGCCGATACGAGCACAGGAGGGTCCACCGATTCCGTACGAGCCCGAACTCGGCGACTGGTTTTCTTGGCGACCTTCTTATGAACCTTCTTCGATCGGCCAGCAATCATGTCAACTGACGAAGCGTCATGGCCGATAAGAGGATAAGTGGTGTACGGATAGCTCTCCATTAGCCGACCGTTGCGGCTGTGTGTTGGAGGGGCTTGATTCTCGGCCTAAAGAAACAATGAAATCATTAGTGCTCAGTTATGTTGAAAAGAATAAAATCGGTAATCAGAAATACCTCAGCGTTGGGATCAATGTTGGCCGGATCTAGAAGGTTGCAGTATGCCGATGCTGAGTTGCAAAATAAAAATTGCTTCCATTCGGCCCACCAAAGTTTGAACGGCTGGATGGCAAATGGATATAATAGCCAGTCATTCGGATTAATTGTACTGGAGTCCGGAATTCGGTCTCGCAGCCGACAATAATCCAGGCCAGTTTTAAGCGCTTCTCTGAACTTAATTCGGCCAGCAAAATACACCCGTATCGGCAATTGACCCATGCCGAATTGTCGTGCGGCAGTAGACGGGTTGTAGAATTCGTATGTAGGGGCATCTTTCCCCGAAAAGAAGTTAGCCGGTAAGAGTCCTGGTTTGATCAATTCTTCATAAAGACCTTCATCAAACCGGCCAGAAGTTGAATCGAAGCAGGAGGGGAGCTCGAAGACTGGAATGTCTCGCTGGTATGGAAACCAGATGGTTGCGTCCTCATTAAATCCATTATAAAAGCACCGAAAGTACTCGGCCACCTTTGTAGCGGAGTACGCACAACCTGGAAAAGCTGACGCTGCTTCGCCATAAGACATGCATCGGCGACGCTCGGAAGGGTTCTCCGCCGATTCGATGTTGGGGAACATCATATGGTCCACTGGCTGCCGGGTGATTCTGTTCATGTAAAGGTTCAACCATAGATTGACAAACCACCAAGGTCCACCTGGGTTGCCGATTGGTTCTCCCTTGGAAAGTTTTGTGCCGATTTGATGGAGCATATGGTACACGGCACCCAGAAGATGTTTCCCGAGAGGAATATGGTTTCCTCTAGATAGTGCTTCAGCTAAGGATTGGGTGTTGGTTGTCGGGCCGGCAGCTCTTCCACAGAAAAAGTGTTTTTCTAGCCACATCATCAGGAAAGCGGTGTGTTCCCTGTTCTCAACAGTACCGGTCTTCTTGTTGCTACTGATAAAGCCCTTCCAGCCGCCGATTCCCCTTGTGTCCAGCCGATGCGACGTTGCGGTCAAAAGGTGGAAGGGTGTGTCAGGGGAAGATATGTCCAGGCCGGTCAAGAGGACCACATCGGCCAGAGTGGGGGTCATAGGACCGTGTCCAAATAAGAACGCATTAAGTGCGTCAGACCAAAAATAGGAAGCCGCCATCACTAACGGCTCGTTTTTCTCCATTTGAGACAGGGAGAGGTTGATACATTGGCCGATTTTGAGCTCATCCCACGAGACGCTCCTTGACGCGGCCACCCGTTGGTACCATTCCCTCCAACCTGGGGTTTCATTCGGCCAGGATCTAAAAGTGCTTGCCCATTGATCTAAGTTCATATCGGACCATTTGAAGGGTATCCGATCAGTTTCCAAATCTATAAGATCCGCCGGATCTGGGTCTCCCATGGGACCAAGGCAAACAAGGCCAGGACTGTCCGTGAGGTGAATAGTAATTCTATGTCTAACCGCCTAAAAAGGAAAAGGGGCATAGGAATGTAAGGAGTAGATCTAAAATGAATATATTGCCGATAGGGGAAGGATTCGGTATTTACCTCCGGGATAAAGTTCTGAGTAATCGGCGTGGTCGCCGACGCAAACGCAGATGGCGGGGCCGTGATGGGGATCGCCATTGGGGTTTCTGATGAAGCTTTTTCATCTGCGGAAGAAGTGACGGCCATCGCTACCACCGCCGGAGGCACTACCCCTGGAGCATCGCGTGCGGGGGAATTGCTGGAAGGAGTCGCCATCGGAGGGAAGGGGGAAGAAGTACAGGAACTGGAACTAGAAGACTTCGATGGCAAAAGAAGGATGCGCGCGCGTTGGAAAAAGAGACGTGAGCTTGAAGATAAGCTGCGGTGAAATGTTATTTATAGGGTGCCTGAGAGAGGGTAAAGATGGAATTTTCACCGCGCCGGCGCGTCGAGTTTTTCGGGGTAGTGGCTGTCGTGGGCGCCCGTTTCAAAAATTGCAATGATCAGCTGGGAGACCGCGAAACGGAAGGATATTTTCACTGCGGCCGTTTCGGAGGGGAGGTTATAAAGAATTTCGAAGTAAAAGACTGTGTTTTATTCCGAAACTGGGGGGCATGTGTTGACGCCGGATTTCGTCATCAGTAGAATCGGCGCCAAGGAGGGAAGAAGTCGAAGAAGTACAGTTGGGAATCGGTTAAATGATGCTATAATGCGGAATCGGCCGGCAGCTTTTGTTTCGCTCCAGGGTGAATGCGCTAGACTCCCAATCGGCAACCCTTTGCCGATAAGAAATCGGCCGATCAGGAAGATGGACTAGTTGGGCCTGTATGGGCTTGGAAAGATGGAAGGATAAGGTGGAGGTCAGCCCACGAAGCGTGGGGTAACTAGTTTAGCACGAATTGTGCTTGTAGATATTTGTTTTCTGTTTGAATTAGAGATAGAGTTCTAGTCGGTTAAGAAGTTATCTGTACGGGGCTATAAATAGCTACCTTTGTGAATCTGTAAATAACAATCAATCAATACAACAAGTTACTTTCTTCTTCGCACTTATTTTCGAGCAGGCGACTTCGCCATTACTTTTTCTTCTCACGAGTTCGTGCGGGTTGGCGGGGCTGCATCATCTTGATCTCCGGCCGATTCTGTAAGTTCCGTTTATCGAGTAATATCTAAGCTTTAACTTCCGGCGCATCGCTGTTGTTTCGTTTAGATTTATTCATCAGTTATCGATATCAACTAGATTCATAGGTTTTTACCTATTTTCTTAGTTTTTATCACCAATTATCCCGCTAGGAATCGGTAGCATCGGCTTTCATTACTTTCTGTCGTTAGATCTATTTACTGCCGATTAGATCTTTTCCTAGTGCTGTCTTCATAAGCTTTGTATCGATTACTTTAAGTATTTCTCTGTTTACAAGGCTACAGGGATTGTGCTGTCTTATAGCCGATTTCATTACTACAGTAAATCGGCCGATTCGCCGATAAGCTCTCTCGATCGGAAACTTAGCCGATCGCAGTTTCTGAACCTGACACGTGTTCTCCCTTGCCAATCAACAGGTCAGATTGGCTGGCACGCCGCGCGAACCGCACCAGGGCATTCACCCGAACAGGAGCTAAGCAGATTCTCCCGGGTCGTGTGTCGGTCGCTGGGATTCGGTTGACCGATTTCTAGCGCCAACAGGTCCAAACTGCTCCTGACGTTTCCTCTTGTGTCCTCAAAACTCCTCGAACTCCAGCCTCGACTTCTCCACTCGGAGTGTTTTGCCCACAAGTGTTCGGAGAGTAGGGTAGTCATGTGTGGACAAGTGCATCTCCTTGCCATGTTGAAGTCCCTTGCGAAACCAGTACATCTTCTTCTTCTCCGTGTTGGAGTCGTCCGGTGAATACCTCATTAGGTCCTAAAACTTGTTAGCGTACTCTTGGACTTTCATGTTTCAAATCTTCAAGTTTTGGAACTCATCTGCCTTCCAATCCATGACTGCTTCTGGGATATGGTGGTCACAAAATGCTGGAGTGAACTCATTCCACGTGATGTGTGCTGGGTCTGCGTGAGAGTCACAGAAGCTGTCCCACCAAGCACGTGCTATCCCAATTAGCTGGTGGGTAGCCAGTGCCGCACACTCTTCATCTGTACAATTCAAATCCAGCTTCTTCTCAATCTCCCTCAGCCAGTCGTCTACGTCCAGTGGGTTGTCAGAGTTGTCGAGCGTAGGTGGGTGAACCTTGGTGAACCCTTCAACCTTCCTCTGAAAAGACTCAACTGGCGGGTTCCTAGCGTGGTAGTCTCTAGGTCAAAATTCAAGATTATATGAGGATCATCATACTACTACGTCGAGCATCATGGGGTGGTAGTCTCTAAAGCTACAACATCATGGTAAGCCTAACTCAAACCTAGAACTAGATGAGAAGCAGTCCACTCAGTCGGAGTAGGGGAAGTCTTCGTCATCCACGTCACCATCTCCAGAGTAGTACTCGGGAGCTCCCGGACCTAACACGTCGTCCGAGTACATAGACAACTCTCCATACAGCTGTGAGAGTGTAGATAGGGCTCTGGTCATCTCCTCTGTAGCAACCCTGGCTGGTGGGTACAACACTTGTGTGTACAACCTGAACAGTGGTAACTCGAAGCTCTCCACATGAGGCTTCCTCCTATACTCGATCAGAACCCACGCACTCAACTCCTCCAACTTCATCATCCTTCTGCGGTCAGAACGCTCCCACGCATGTTGTAGCCTCTCTTCCAAGTCCCTGTCATAGTAGCAACGTGATCCAAGGTGGACAAGGTTGTAGTAGTTCCTGTGCTAGCGGTGGTGGAGCTACTCGATAACTCCTCTCATGGTGACTAGTGCGGCATCCAAAGTGTCAACCAGCTCCTCCTTCTCCTTGAGCAATGCGTTCTTCTCATCGATCATCTTGTCCCTGGACCTCAGTGCCTCCTCCATATAAGCAACCCTCACCTCTAGAGTAGAAATCTTCAGTGCATCCCTCTTGAAATAGGGGTCTAGTGCAGTGTCGATCTTGTGCTGAAGGCAACGGTTCGTCCGGTCCAGTCTCTCTAAACAGTGCCCAAGTCCCTCTATCTTGCCCTCTAGCATGGCGTTGGCTTCGACGCAATCGTCCCAACCCTTGCGAAGAACCTCCATCTCTTTGCCATACCAAAACAGCATGATGAGGACATCACCTTCTCAGATACAACCACATTAGTAACTTTTGATTCATAGGTGGAACAATTCTTTACCATGATTGTATTTGATACATTTGATGAATTGATGTTGCACTACGATGTGTGTTCGTTGTCAATTTCAGAAATACATACGTGGATCAAAAATAGTGTTAAACATACATGGAAGGCATGGAGGACCAAAGAAGTAGATTGGGGGCCAAGTCCAATTATTCCCAACATCCTCCACCAGGCCGCCACGTCACTTTTGGCCCAAGGAAAGAAAGAGATCCAATCCAACACATTTTGGGGCTGGATTCGGACTGCAGCTTTGCACCAACTTACAACGGCCACCATAACCTCATCCAGACTCCGTTTTGGGCGTTAAAGTACTCTTTGTAATCCCCCAACACCCCCCCTGGTTGTTCGCCTAGGTATTCATAAGGATTAGAGCTGCCACAAATAAATTGGGTTTTGTTTAGATCAAGTTTAGCTCTCGCTACATGTAAGCGCGCGTGCTGGATCAGCCGTCCATCTTCGTATCTTCGGAACCCCACCTTATTGAGATTGAGTTGGAAACCTTCATCTTGATCTAATAAATTCAGTACTTGTTATACTTGTTCTTACTGGTTCTTCGATTGCTTGCAGGATGAGTGCCTTAATGGCCGGGTGACGCGCTCCACAAGATCGCGGCAGCCATTGAAGGTGGTGTATCGGTTGCTAAGGCGTAGCTTGGAAGGCTGTAGTCAGACTGTGAACGTCATCTCCATTGACCAATCGAGTTATCCCATGCCTCTCATCGAAAGATCGGGAATCAACCCTAGCGGGTTCATATCAATTGGTATCAGAGTAAGGTTTATCGGTGAGAGACTTCTAGTTCTTGGCTCTTTTTAATTTCCTATGGTCCTGAAAAAGCCCACAAAAAATTAGTAGATTAGTTTTTCTTAATCCTAACGACCTTTTTAGCCTTTTACTAGTGCTTCTTAGTTAGGGCTTGTTGAGTTTTTGGTTGCATCAGTTGTGTCGAGTTGCTGGTCCTAGTGTCTATTTCTTTAGAGTTTTGAGCTCTATCACGTTTTGGTCACCACGACATCCACTATCACCATATACATCATTGCTGCATTTCTGCCACCACGGATCCATATGATGTCCAATTTGGGAGTTTAAATACAATCTAGAAATCTGAAGTTGTCTTCTTTTCAACGGATCTGACCTTGCAGCAAAATTTGTTCCGAGCACTCCGCAATCTTGCTAGAGATTTCTATATCTGTTGTATTAACAAGAGTTGTTAAGTCTGAATTCAAAGGCGCTGTGTGTGATATCCTTATTGTTTGGGTTGTCATAGTACCACACAAAAGATTTAGGCTCCTGCAAAAAAAAGGAAAAAAAGAAAGAAGAAGAAAAAAAGACAAGAGAAGGAGAAGAAAGAAGGGTCTGAATTTGTGAATCTATTGCTTTTCTTCGTGCTGTGATAGTTGCTCTTTTTCAGTGACTACCTTTTTGCCTAGGCTCACATCTCTAGCATGGCTTAGCCTAGGACCCACACAGTACTGCTGTTGAATGATTACTCAACTTGCTTTTGCAACTAACGTGGTGCTAGTATATTTCCTTGCTCTAGCTCACCTACAGCTCCACATATTCGACTACAGCTTGATAGGTTTTTGTTGCTACGGCACCGATACACTTCTCTCCACAGTTGCAGACTTGTTGGTTGCTGTCACCTTCTATTTGGCTTGGTAAGAACTTGTAAGGGCTTATTTTAAACAAGCTGAGTTTGAGAGAATTACAATTGACACATCATAATAGTTGACAGGAGGATACATATTATTTTTGTGTTTCTTGTTTTCTACTTATCATGGCAAGTGATACAGAGATTTTTGAGCTGTTGAAACTAGACCCTCATATTGAGGATGTCATTCAACATTTGTTGTTATATGATGGTAAGTTTGATCCTAAAGCTTACATTGATTGGGAGCTAAAGTAGATAATGAATTTGATGAGCATGACCTGTCCGAGACAAAAGATTTATATTGCCTCTAATATTTTGACTGAATATGCTTTGCTAGAATGGAAATATATTTGTAGGCATAACAGAGTTCTAGAATCTTGGGAAGACTTCAAATTTCTTTTTAGAGATGCATTCATTCCTGAATATTATGCTGATTATTTGCTTGCAAAATTAGACAACTTAAGGCAAGATAGTAGGACTGTGAAAGAATAGTTCCATGATTTTAAACTTTGTATCATGTATGGTGGATTAGTTGAATGCATGGAAGATGTTATGAGTAGGTTCATGAGAGGGCTCGATTCTGAAATTTGAACCTTGTTAATTAGCAATTCTTGTAGCCATATTGGTCTATTGTTTTGTCTTGCTCTCAATGCTGAAAAAGGAGATTCTAGTATCTGTAAATACTTGCAACAATGATGTGACCCATTATGTTCAAAATTTGTCCACTCTACATGCTAATGAAGAGATACTAATAGTGGAACCCACTGCTGATTTTCCTTTATCACAAAACGATTTACTTGTTGTTCCTTGTGATAAAGAGGACTTGTGTGCTGATGATTCTCTTAATCCTATGCCACAAGTAGTGAATAAGTGTGAGAATTTTAGTTTGGAACCATACAAATGTGCTGAAGTTAAGCTTTTTCATCCTATTGCTTGTGCACAAGATGAACTGAATTTACTATCCTCTTTAAAGACTTTGGGTTATATTGAATTTGATATTCTGTGTAATCTAAATTGTCTAAAAGAGAAACTCAAATTTGATTCTAGTTTTCCAAGTTTTAATTATTGTTCGCTTCATCCAATTGGCAAATACAACAGCAAAGATGAATATTTGGTACATAAATTTTATATTTGCTCTAATCTGCAATATCCTTTTCGGCAATAATACCAGATCAAATAAAGGGCTGCACTAACACTAATAATGTCTTGCAAAGTTTTCCTAGTTTTTCCCATATGCAACAGGATAAGACAAAAGAAGGGAAGCATTACTGGTTGTGGCCATGCAGCACGGCCATCACTCTATGCTCCAACATTAAAGCAAGCACCTTAGAATGCCATTGGAGCAAGTCGAGGACAACTTGCAGCCAAGAAGGGGAGAATGATGAGGACATCACCTGCTCAGATACAACCACATTAGTAACTTTTGATTCACAGGTGAAATAATTCTTTACCATGATTGTATTTGATACATTTGATGAATTGATGTTGCACCATGATGTATGTTCGTTGTCAATTTCAAAAATACATACGTGGATCAAAAATAGTGTGAAACACACATGGAAGGTATGGAGGATCAAAGAAGTAGATTGGGGACCAAGTCCAATTATTCCCAACATCCTTCACCAGGCTGCCACGTCACTTTTGGCCCAAGGAAAGAAAGAGATCCAATCCAACATGTTTTGGGGCTGGATTCGAACTACAGCTTTGCACCAACTTACAATGGCCACCACGACCTTATCTAGACTTCATTTTGGGTGTTCAAGTACTCTTTGGAATCCTTATGAAGTCTATTTTCATATAGATCTAGACTCAAGTCTATATCTATTCTGAGGCGTCCATAATGACCGAATTACTACTGAGAGGTTTTCTGTCCAAAGGTATTGCATTGCCTTATTTTGGCCCAATGGGCCGTGCATCAAGTTGGGTCCATTAGGGACATGTCCTAGGGTTGGAGCACGACCCCAACACCCCTCAGTCATTCACCTAGGTATTAATAAGGATTAGAGCAACCACAAATAGATTGAGTTTTGTTTAGATCAAGTTTAGCTCTCGCTACTTGCTTGTAAGTGTGCGTGCTGGATCAGTCGCCCATCTTCCTATTTTCGGAACCCCACCTTATTGAGATTGAGTTGGAAACCTTCATCTTCATCTAGTAAATTCAGTACTTGTTATACTTGTTCTTGCTAGTTCTTCAATTGCTTGCAGGACGAGTGCCCTAGTGGTCGGGTGACACGCTCCACAAGATTGTGGCAACCATTGGAGCTGGTGTATCGGTTGCTAAGGCGTAGCTTGGAAGGCTGTAGTCAGGCCGTGAACTTTGTCTCCATCGACCAATCGAGTTATTCCACACCTCTCATCGAAAGATCGGGAAACAAACCTAGCGGGTTCATATCACAGTGCCAAGTCCTGAGTGTGAATGCAGTGGGAGGCCACTCTGAACTTCTCATCGGGCTCTGCGTAAGCGTCCTCGTAGTACTCATGGGCTGCTCTCTCAAAGTCCCCCGGTCCGTAGCACACCCTAGGCAAGCAGCGGTAGGGAGTCGGCGCCAGTCTATCACGAAGGTGCATGTGCACCTCTCGTATGGCCCTCCTGGTGGCAGTCCGGTGAGCCTCTGACACTGAAAGCTCAAACGCAAACACCACAACCTTCTCAAGCTCGGGCACCTTGGGGTCTGTAGGTAGTGTCAGCCTCACCTCCATGGGTACGGAGTCCACATTGCCCCTCATGCGGCCCTTGTAGAGCATGCCCTCAGTGCGAAGCCCAGCTCTCTCCAACCACTCGTTGAGGAGAGTGCAAAAGCCTCCGTAGCGCACTCCATCTCTAGCAAACGTGTGTCACTCCTCAGTCATCATCTGAAACACATAGTTAGGGGTTGTTAGTAAGTCATTTAAGTCAGAGTAAACAAGGTGATAATAATCAAAGTTCAAGGAGTTGTATAGCAATCAAGGGGTATATACTCAATCAATGGTAGTTTAGGCTTCCTAAACTATCATCCATCGATTAAGTATGGCTCTGATACCAACTAAAACGGACCAGAATTCTCATTTTTGAGAATTTATGCCCACACACCTCGATGATAGTCCCAGAAAGGCTATCATGTGCGAATCCCTATCTCAGATAGTACAAATTCATACCAACACAGAAAAAGAAAGAGTAACAGAGTACAAATATCATCAATAACATGAGTACCAGTACATCTCAGCAGGACATTGTTGGGATACGAGGTAGGCTACACTAGCGCAAAACAAAATTTTTCTACCGCGTAAACCAGGAAAAACTGCCGTATATGGATCATAGGATTACCACTCGGCGCACTGGTGTGGAAGATGTAGAATCACGTCGGGGCAGCGTAGTCGAACACGTAGTCGATCATGTCAACATCGAGCAGCTCCTCAGTAGCTTGTCCACGTACAGTGAGGTCCTTCTCGTGCCGCGGCTCATCGTCGGCTCGTCGTAGCTCGTCGACGGCTTGTCGGCGGCTCGTCCAAGTGCTGCAGGCGCAACACCTCCAAGGTATCCACACGTGTAGGGAGGAAGCATCGCAAGCCGGACTGCTAGGTCCACGAGTTGTAACAAGGCGAGGGCGTGGGAGACGCGGCAGCTATGCTTTCGCAAAAAGGTGTGTACCCTAGGGCGCCCCCACCCCTCTATTCATAGAGGTTCCTGACGGGCCTCTAGGTCCGAGGCCCATTAGTACTCCTAAACCTGATCCAATTCGGATCACATCCGAATTGGGCTTCCAACCCCTTAATTGTGCGACCCTATAGGTTCGGATACGTATAGACATGGCCCGAGAACTCCTACTCGGCCCAATAGTCGGTAGCGGCCTCTAGCAAGACGTGCCAACTCCTATACGCACATGAAGATCATATCAGATGAACCGTCACGACATCACGTACATGCTATTCCTTTTGCCTCATGATATTTGGTCTAGCTCCAAGCCGTCCGCTCTTTCTCGATCCTGTGATCCGGAATCCCTTTGTAGGTTAACTCTTAACCGTACGTAGCATGGCCATGCATTTCTGGATCTGATCACTCGAGGGGCCCAGAGATATCTGTCTCAATCAGAGAGGGGCAAATCCCATCTTGATTTGACCATGCCTCACAGCATGCTTCTTGACAAACCCGAAAGCTACCTTTGTAACTACCCTATTACGGTGTAGCGTTTGATAACCCCTAAGTAAGTTGATCCACATCTTGAGTACATGCGACAATCTCAAGTCTAAGGACAAAGTGTACATATTGTGTAAAGAGAGAACTACTTCTCATGTTGGGTCAGTCCTAGCACATGTCTCTACATATGCCTACATTATTAGTTTGACATCTCCATATCCATGACTTGTGAAACATAGTCATCAACTAATACATGTACTAGTCTAATATTCATGTGTGTCCACAGATGAACTCCGACTAGGGACAACTTTTAGAATAACCATACAAGTAAAGAGTTTCACATACAATTCACATAATTGCATATCAATTCAAGTAGCCTTTAATGAATATTCAATGAACACAATATACAACTCATGGATACAATCAAATATCATCATCTCTATGATTGCCTCTAGGGCATACCTCCAACAGTCTCCCACTTGCACTAGAGTCAATCTAGAAGGTATCTAATACCCATAGCTCTTACATGCGAATCATGTTTAGCCTGCGGGAGAGGCTTTGTCAAAGGATCGGAAATATTCAGATCCGTCTGTATTTTGCATATCTTGATCTCACCCCGATTAACAAAGTCTCGAATGAGATGAAATCGCTGCATAACGTGTTTGTCCCTCTAGTGGTTTCTTGGCTCCTTTGCTTGCACAATTGCCCCATTGTTATCACAGTAGAGATTCAATGGGCTGGATGCATTCGGGAACACACCAAGCTCAATAAGGAAATTCCTTATCCAAACACCCTCCTTCGCAGCTTCTGAAGCCGCGATGTACTCGGCTTCTGTTGTAGAATCAGCAACCGTCTCCTGCTTGGAACTCTTCCAACTAACAGCACCACCGTTTAGCGTGAACACAAATTCTGATAGTGACTTTGAATCATCCCTATCAGTTTGGAAACTAGCATCGGTGTAACCTGTTATAACGAGCTCCTCCTCACCTCCATAGACGAGGAACATATCTTTAGTCCTTAAGTACTTAAGAATGTTTTTCACCGTTGTCCAGTGACTCTCACCCAGATCAGACTGGTGTCTGCTTGTCATACTTAGCGCATATGAAATATCTGGATGAGTACTTATCATTGCATACATGATAGATCCGATAGCCGAAGCATATGGCACTCTACTTGTGCGATCCCGCTCATCAGCAGTCGAAGGACACTTAGTCTTGCTTAGATGTATGCCATGTGACATAGGCAAGAACCCTTTCTTGGCCTCTTCCATGCTAAACCGCTTCAACACTTTGTCAATGTAAGTATCTTGGCTTAATGCTATAAGCCTTCTCGATCTATCTCTATAGATCTTCTTGCCTAAAATATATGTTGCTTCCCCTAAGTCCTTCATCAAAAAACTACTTTTCAGTGAAGTCTTTACAGACTCAAGCATAGGAATGTTATTTCCAATCAGCAATATGTCATCCACATATAACATTAGAAATACTACAAAGGTCCCACTAACCTTCTTGTAAACACAAGACTCTTCTTCGTTCTTGGTGAAGCCAAATCCTTTGACCACTTCATCAAAATGAATGTTCCAACTCCTAGATGCTTGCTTCAATCTATAAATGGATCTCTGAAGCTTGCATACTTTTCCTGCATTACACGAACACCTTACACGATCCTCCAGTCTGCCTTTAGGTAGAGCACTATCCACTACTAGTCCCAAACTAAACCCCACCCATAACGTAAGCAAGCGGTAAGTACGAAAAGTAGCTGCTGTGACTAGTGTTAAACTAACTTAGTCCTTAAGCGGCTGAGAGCAAGCATGCTACCAACAAGTATGTGCCGAAGCACCTACAATGAACAAGTATGCCACCTTCTCCTCAGTAACAAACTAGGTACCTGCCACTAGTACGGAGTATAGAGAGAGTCCAGAAAGCTCTCTCCTAGCACGGCACTCCTCAGTACCATCCATGGCTCGGTTCCACCAAGAACACAACAACGAGTCACACTCACCCAAAACACACGCGAGAGTGTTCAAGGAATCCCATCACCAAATCCATGGCAAATGCCCATCCATAACTCTCAAAAGCATGTATATTGATAAATGAGCGGTGGACTAGTTAGGGGTCTATAGGTAGTCCACAAAAGTAGGTAAACAAGGAAAACAAGATAAACAATTATCAAGGCATGGCTAAAATCATTGGCTATGCAAACCATCATCATCAAGCAATATAAGTAAAGTGCTATTAACTAAGCATGCATAGGATCTATATCATTGGGAGTGACATGACACCTTGTCCGTAGTAAATTGGGTCCTCCTTGGCATAGTCGGGGTCTTGAAGATCTTCCTGGTCGTAGCACGGGTCTGAACAGAATGAGATATGATGAAGCGTAAATTAAACAACATTACATCACGAAAAAAACTCAAATAAAGCCAAATTTTGAAGATCCAAATAACACCAAACTAGCTAGAAATAGCACGGGCTCAATTTTACGAATTTAATGCAACTGGTTACATATTTTTTGGAGATAAAATGAATTAGTTCTGATTTTTTAAAGATTAAAGGATTTATTTAATTATTTATCAATTTTAGAAAACATTTATTAAAGAGGTGACATGTGTCAACGGGTGATTGGTCCACGTGGCAGCCCGGGGAGTGCCACGTGTCCTGATGATGTCACATTGACCTGGTCAACAGTCACCGGATCAATGGGCCCCACGGGGTCAGATATTATCGGGCCCCACAGGTGGGCCCAACTTGCCATGTCAGCACCACATGGTAGCCACATAGGCCATGGTGGCAGCTTGGGGTAGCGCGCCAGTGCACGTGCCCGAGCGGTCGTGGGCGCATGGTGAATACGCCCCTGATGTCACGGCGCGGCGGCGCGTAGCATGGCGTGCATGTGCGAGCGGGCGAGCGGGTGCGGGGGCGGTGCGGCGTGCGACGGCCCAGCCGGCATGTGGCCCCTGGCCTTGTGCCCGTAGGCATGCGGCACGATGTGGGCGCGAGCATGCATGCTGGGGCGCGGTCCCAGGGTTGTCCCAGGCTGCGGCCTGGCAGGGCGACACACGTCGGCTCGGCTAGTCCAAGCCCTCGGCGGTCAGCGGCTAGGCAAGTGGCGGTGTCCTACTCTATGGTGACTATGGCCAGAGAACAAGGGGGCGAGGGAGAGAATAGGGGTGAGCTCATGGTGAGGGCTTGGCGAAAATGGCGGCGGCGCTCGAGCAGCTTTAGGCAGTGGCGCTCGGATGGCTTCAGTTAGTGATGCTCGGGCGGCTTCGAGCTACCTGGACGGCCTCTTCCTCCTACCCTTCTTCTTCTCCTGTCCCTTCTATTTCTCCTTCTCCTCCTTCCCCTCCCTTTCCTCGTCTTCTATCAGTAGACAGCGGCGGACGGGAGGAGCCCGGTGCTAGAGGGATGGTTCAAAGGAGGGGCATCAGGGTCCTATTTATGGGCACGGAGATGTGGTGGAGGGGCAAAGAAAGGCACTGGTCATCCATCCCTGAAGTCCGTGCCGTGAGGCGGCGTGGCAAGCATCCGGTGTCTAGGGCCTAGGGTTTGGTGGCACGGTTAGGGGTATGGGCATCTATTTCCACCAGTGGAACCCCTTGGAAGGTGGACACAGAGGCGCCTCGCCCGGGAGTGCATGCCAGTGCAGCGCCTTTGCTCGCCCGTGAGCGTGCACGCGCCGGGCGCGTGTGGTATGGCACGAGGAAGAAGAAGTACAGTGGCACGCTGACTAATGGGGTCGGCTGGCAGCGAGAGAGAAGGGAGTGGATAGAGCGCAGGCACGAGCGAGCGAGCTGGGCCAGCTACTGCCCTGGTGGCTTGCTGGCTGGGTGCGGAGCGAGCACGTGCGGGAACTTGGGCCGGCAGCGGCCTAGCAAACGGTGGCCAGCTAGGTCGAGGCAAAGCACGGGCAAGCGGGCGAGTTTGGCCACGCGTGGGCGAGGAGCGTGCGAGCATGCCAAAGGTTAGCGGGCTGAAGGTTAGGTACGTTAGTGGGCCAGCCTGGTTATTTAGGTTATTTAGGTATTTATTTTGTTTTAGGTTTAGATTTAGATTTAGTTTGAATCTTGAATTTCCAACTCACACTCAAACATAAGATGCAAATAAAATCCAAGATGATCCAATTCAATCCACACACATTTTTAAATGGAATTTAGGGATAAAAGGGAATTAACTAGATTTTCAAATGATTACGCAATTCAAACAAAAAGTATTAAAGTTTTCGAAAATTTCACTCATACAAATATTACAAATTTTTGGAATATTACTCCTTAACTCGCAAAAGAAGCGATGCACGATAGAGGAAAGAGGGAGAAGCAAAATGTAGCCCTTAGCTCTTCCCGATTATCAACGCTACTGATTACTACTACAGTCTAACTATGTCTGTTGACCCATAGCAAACATATAGCACTCTGTATAAATACGGAGCGATGAGCCCATGAGTAAAAGAACTGATCTCTCTTATAAATAAGTATTAAACCAAAGAAGGAATCACAAATACTTACTTACTTAACTAGAAGGAAGCTAGCATCCGTAGAGGTACATGGTCGGGGTAGAGTGCTGAGGAACTCAGCACTTCTCCAAGCTACTTCCTCTCTCTCTCTCCCCCCCCCCCCATCCTATGCACTAGCCTAAGTAAGGCTTCAGTATGGAGCTCTTCTCTTGATAGGAGTGGAAGTGGACTTAGAAGGTGTTGGTGATTGTTGTCTTGAAATGAGACCCCTCCTCTCATATTTATAGGCTCTTGAAGTTGGTTCCTGAAGGGAATATTCAGGGAATCTTCCACAAGCGCATTAGGGACATTGTCAACAACCGCCACGCGTCAACTGGAGACAAGAAAAGGCAAGAAGGGTTCGGCTGACCCCCTACCACCACCTTTGGAAAAGCTATCAACAGACACCCATGGCATTGAATGGACATCTAGATCTCAATGAAGAAAGAATGTCGGTTGATCAAAAGGTATATCACTTCATGATTATCTCTCTACTTTACCTTTGTGCATCTAGGCCGGATATTATGTTTAGTGTGTGCATATGTGCAAGATTTCAAGCCAATCCTAAGAAATGTCATTTGATGGATATTAAGAGAATTTTGAGATATTTAGTATACACTCCTAACCTTGGCTTGTGGTATCCCAAGGGCTCCACTTTTGATCTACTTGGCTATTCAGATTCGGATTATGCCGGTTGCAAGGTAGATCGAAAGAGTACAACGGGGACATGCCAATTTCTTGGTAGATCATTGGTGTCTTGGAGCTCTAACAAGCAAAATTTGGTTGCTTTATCCACCGCCGAAGCCGAATATGTGGCAGCCAGTGCTTATTGTGCTCAACTCTTGTGGATGAAGCAAACCTTGAGTGACTTCGGTTGTGGGTTTAGCAAGATTCTACTCTTGTGTGACAATGAGAGTGCCATCAAGCTACCTAACAATCCGGTGCAACACTCCCGAATAAAGCACATAGATATAAGACATCACTTCTTAAGGAATCATGAGGCTAAGGGAGATATTGCTTTACATCATGTGAGCACCGAAAGGCAACTTGCTGATATCTTCACTAAGCCTCTAGATGACCAAAGGTTTTGTGCTTTGAGAAACGAGCCAAATATCTTGGATTCTCGTAACTTGGCTTTATTTAGTGCACATACTTGTTTGTTGACTAGATAGGAAAAACGGATTTCTTTTTGTTCAGTGTCTTTCAAAACTTGGTTTTTGATCTCAGGATCGATACTTGACTCATGTGATCATTGTTCTGTACTGTTGTTCATTGACTGATCACTTTGTATCAAGTTGTCTGGTATGTCCATAAGTCATATCTCTCAAAATATCAAAGTTTATCCATCTTAAAATCTATCGTTTTGGAGCTATCAACTACCTATTAGAACTTTTGGTTCCCCACCAAAAATTCTAATAATCATTGGATGTATCAGGAAAGATCCAACAGAGGGTGCTCAGGAGATTGGAAATTAATCCATCGAAACTTCCGACAAAAGGTCGGAACTTCTGATGACCATTGGAACTGTCCACTAACCTCCAACCAAGGGTGCTCAGGAAAATGTTTTTACTTGCGTCGAAACTTCCGACAGACTGCTCAACCCTATAAATAGTCGGTGCATACCCCTTCAAACCCTAACTCTTTTCTTCACTCCACATTGGTGCCCTCCTTCCTCTACTCTCAATCTCTCGAGGGGTTCTCAAGGTTTGACCAAGGGATTTCGTTGTTCTTTCTCTCCTTGGATTCCCCACTCATCGGACGTTTCGATCCCCTTCGGCATTCCTTCGATTCGCGTGGGAAATCTTCAAGGCAATTCATTCAAAAATCCCGTCGCTCAATCTCTCAATTGGAGTTAAGTGATTTCCTTTGGGGGATAGACTCTAGATATTCCATAGAACTCATACCTATGATCTTGTCAAGTTTGGTGGGCTAAATCTCTCGTTCCATGAATCATTGGTCGGGTTCGGGCTCTGTCGGGGTGCCTGTGAACTCAGTTGTGATTCATTTGTATCATCTCTTGACTCCATCCTAATCCTATTACATATCTTGTTAGATGGGTCATGAAAAGAGAGGCAAGTAGCGTGTGGAGACTCCCGAGATCGAGTCCGATTCCAAAGAAGAGGTCCCAATTGCTCAACGCAAAGGGAAGAGGAAGGCAGCCCCCAAGGTTCCCAACCGTGCTCGAGGGAGGGGCAAACCTATTCCTGGTGGAACCTCAAGTCAAGTTGGTAGACCACGCATGAAGCATGCGTCCGTTCTGGGTGCCAACCAAGAACATGATGAGGGCTCATTGGCTTATCTTGAACAAATCCTCTTCTGTATGGCTAAACCTCCGCGTGAGGGTGAGTGGGGATACAATGGAGTTCGTATGGTTGATTATTAGAAGGGCAAGCATGACACCAAAGCACCCTACTATGATAGGCCTTCTCAATATCAAAAGGAGTTCAAAGGTGATATTCATTTTTGGTTGCTCTTTCATGCTGATTGGTATGAGTCCATTATCTTATGCAAGTCTCATCCTACTACTGAGATGAAATCTATTCATTGGCCATATGTGAATGCAATTGAGCTGTTGGTAATTGATGAAGTTTGGGAGGCTTGTAGCGAGAAGAATCTAGTTCCCATTATGTCTTTCAACTATGATTGCAATAAGGAAGTAGTTGCTCAATTCTGTGCCACTCTCTACATTGATTGTTCCAATAAAACATTGCATTCGACCATCCAAGGGAAACCACTATTAGTGGCATATGCTATGAAGAAGATGATCATGCTATATACAAGATTCATGAGATGGAGAGCGTTATTGAAGATAATGAGATGGCTTTCATATATGATCATACTTATGGGAACATTGAGTTTGGCACCACAAAGGGGCTGATTCCTTATTATAAACTCCTCAATCAACTCTTCTGATACACTCTTTGTCCTAAAGGTGGTGATTCGGATAATATCTCCAATATGTCCAAGAATTTACTAGTAAGGATGGCCCTCGAGAAGGGTGAGTTTAGTGTGTTTGATTTCATTTGGGAAGAAATTATCATTTTCTCCTACTTACCCAAGAAGAGTTGTCACTATTGAGAGACCAAGTTGAGATGTGCCTTGGTCTATTTGTGATGAGTGATTGACTAGATGATTTGAGGCTTTTCTGGTTGAGTCAATATTTCATATGTGCATGATTATCCTAACAGCTAACTGGATGTGTTGTGTTGTGTGCATTGTGTTGTGGTGTTTGTCTAAACTATATGTTGTGTGTTGTGTCTCTTGGCTTGGGATGTGCAAGTGTAGGATGCGACATGGCGGTCGACGGCATAAGGTGAAGGTCAAGCGAAAGGTTCATGCCGATGTACTAGGGCTGTGAAGGGTAGACACGAGTAGGCTTGGACCGAGGGACCCGAGGAGTCCGGATGGAGTCATGGGCGATCCACATGGTGCACGGAAGAGCAAGAGTGCACGGAATGAAGACGGCGTCAGTCAAGTCAAGCGGGATGGAGGCGAGTCAAGTAGGTGGCCCAGGAGCCGAGAGCGAAAGACTTGGAGGCGTCGAAGGCTTGGCAGAGGTTGGACACGCGTCGACATCGGTGAGTCACGTCGTACACAGCGTGCAAGATGGTTTGACCGGTTTGGCCTCAAAACTGGGGATGAGTCACGCCTGCAGGGTGTGCAAGAGGGTTTGACCGGTTTGACCTCAAAACCGGGGGACGAGTCCAGTGCGGCTTGGAAAGTGTCGAGTCGAAGGATGCGTGGCACCATCATGAAGCTTGCGTCGAGTGAAGCAAGGTCATGAAGGTGTCAGGTCCGTCCGAGGAACGGAGAAAAAGTTGGACGGTTTTGCCCCTAGCGGGTTTGGAGTTGTATGCTTCATGTAAGGGCAACTTGGGAAATAGCCAAGTGTTTATATATTTGAGAGATGGCTGGTTGGGGCAGCCATCCCTTTGGTTGTTTTGGTGGGGGTCTTCTCATTTTTTTTGTGAGAGCCTTTGGTAGAGGGAGAGAGGGAGATAGGAGGGATATTTGTGTTGATCTTTTTGTCATCCTAGCTTGGATTGTGCTTAGGAGTGGCCTGTAACCGGACATGATGAAGTAATCCAAGAATCAATTTCGTGCTCAATTGCTTCTCCTTCTCAAGATCTAAAATTTATCTTTTTTCCTATTTTAGAACCATTTTTGGGTGAATTTTTGATCTCGCAATTGGCAACGTTTTGGGGTATTTTTCTTAGGGAAAATCGGTGCTAGGATATGTGCAAGAAAATCTAGGATGATCCCCCTAGCAAATCTATGCACGAGCACCTTGGATTTTGAGATTTCCCGAAAATCTCCTTCTTGTGCCCTTCTCCAAATACATGGAATCTTGTGATCAATTCATAAGCTTTTCGACTTGAAATTTTGGGAATACCTTTGGTATGTTTTTGTGAGTCTGTAGTTTAAATTTCGTGATTTTTGGAGGTCGTTTGATCAAATTTCTGATTTTTCTTCCCTCCTCGCAAAGGCTGATTTTTGGGATTCTGGAATATTCCGGAAATTTTCAAACCTCCGGAAGTTTCCGAAGATTTTTTTCGGAAATCTCCGAAGATCCAAAAATTTTTGAAGGTTTGTCCGGATTTTTTCGAACTATGGTGTTGGTTTTCAAAGTTCTTCTTCTGACACGTGTTTGGACTCTATCTTGCTTCCGCTAATCTCAATTCGGGCTCCTAGAATCATTCCTAGGTTCATTAGCTCGTGCATAGCTAAGTGCATTTGATTTTGCTAGAAGAGAGGTTTGTGGTTAGGTTTGGGACTTAGTCGAGGTTCTTTGAGAAAATTAGAATCAGCTCCCATTCACCCCCCTCTGGTCGCCTTCCCGGTCCTTCAACTCTGCTCTCTACATCTTTGCTATGATCAAGGTGGTGACAAACTTGGAGATCTTGACGGATAAGGATCATCCGGTTTATAAGACCAACAAAGGTCACATTGAACGTCTTTGTAAGATTGGTGCTCATGCCCTTCCTTCTCCACCTCAAGGACCCTCTCATGGTGCATCTTCATCTCAAGGGCCTTCCTCATCTCGTGGACCATCTAGCTTCCAATGCCCTCCACCATCTCTTGCTCCTAAGAAGAAAGGGATTTTCAACTTATTATCTCAAGGGTTGTTTGCTTGCTTCAATGTGAGCCGCCACAATGTGGATGAGATTTACGCTCACAAGAAGCATGTTGATGAGCAGCTTTTAAAGATTTAGGAAAGGGAAAAGGCCCTCATGGCTAAAAATGATATGCCTTATTCTCCCATTCATGCTCCTATGGACTATCCTCCTCCACCGGTTTTCTATAACCCTTGGGAGGAAATGGGACAACCCTCCATGATCTTTGGGGCTCCACAAGAAGAGGGTGATGGTGATAATGAAGACTTCGGCAGGTGAGAGGAGTCGGAAGAAGAAGAAGAGGAGGTTCCCAGTGTCGACACTCCTACCGATGAGGATGAAGACGATAATGAGGATGACAACGATGATGATGAGTGATGGCCATGGAAGGGCCTCCCCTTCTTGGAGCTTGGTGCCAAAGAGGGAGTGAGCTCACCATAGGCCATGGTGCATGAGTGGCTACTATCTATCCACTTTATCTTTGTGTGGAACTTTAGTTTGGTGGCTTGTGGACATGTAAGACTTATATGTGGTGTGATGTGTGGTATGCCAAGTAGGACTTTTAAATTTGTAAGACTTTATTCATGCTTTGCTATGTTAGTGTGGATCTAGAACTTAATGCTTGTGTGTGATGATCCTGGTTTGATGTGTTGTTTATTTTCACTTTATTAGTGTGTCATATCATGTCATATGCATCACATTGATATTCTTGTCACAGTTTTCACCCCACGAATGCAAGGATATAGGGGAGCCCTCTTAATATGTGCAATTGGCATTTGAAGCCATTCTTGATTTCATTTTGAAAGATGCACATATTAAGGGGGAGCTCACCTATATGATTCGATTCAAATGATTATATATTTCTCTTATGAGTCTTAATTGTGTTGTCATCAATCACCAAAAAGAAGGATATTGAAAGTGCATTTGGCCCCCTAAGTGGATTTTGGTGTTGATGACATGCATAATTAAGGGACTAATGATTTTATCGAGAAATTGGCACGCTTAAAATTAAAGAAGTGCAAAGGTGTAATGAGGGACCCCAAAGTAGTTCAAGAAAGGTGTTCAAGCATAAAAGAAAATTGATTTATCACTTTCTATTCTTGAATTTGAGTATAGGAACACCATACTATAAAGGGGGATGCGGCTAGTTGGCTTGAAGATGTCAAAGTGCTCAGTGAGATGCTAACTACCCATGAGGGGCACCTTAATTCCAATCTTGCACATGCTATTTCTCACAATTTCTGTGAGTGTCGGAAGTTCCGATATGGGGTCGAAAGTTCCAACAGTGGCCGAAAGTTTTCAATAACTTGCGACTAGGGTTGCTCAGCGGATTTTATTTTCATAGTGTCGGAAATTCCAACTCATCGTTAGAAGTTCCAACAGTCACATAACCAGCACATAACAACTAGTTTTTGGGGGATGGGTATTTATACCCCCTTAGCCTCCTCTTCATTTGCTGCTGACCTAACCTGAGACAAATACCTCCAAGAGCATTCAATACTCCTCCCCACTCCCTCCTTGAGCTAAATCTTTGAGAGTTTTGAGCAATGGCTAGGATGAGAGGAAGATTTGAGGTGTGTGACTCTAGCTTTGAGTGTTAGGTCAGCCAAGTTCATCTCAAGAGCACTTGAAGCATCTCCGGTCTTCGATTCATGTTTGTTACTCATGAAGCTTGCTTCTAGATGGTACGACATCGCCCGTTTATGCGCCCTCTCATGTGGTGCGCCCGGGAAGTTTGTATTGCCCATCCTCTTGGAGGATTAATAGTAAGTGACCTAATCTTCCTCTGTGGTTGATTGGGAGAGGTAAAGGGTTAGTGAGGACCCGACTCTTTGTGAGCTCCTCAACGGAGTTGTAGCTTCCTTTATGGAAGTGAACTTTAGTAAAACAATCCTTTGTCTCATGTGCTTGTTGTGTTCTTCAAGTTCTTGTTGACCTAGAGCTTGATTCGTGCCAATCTACATTCTTGTGAAGTTTCTCTTATAAAGATCACCTGCAGTAGTCTCTATACATCATTGCTAAACTTTTTATTCAAATAGTTTCTACAGTTTCAAGTTTAATTTTAAATTTCATATAGCTCATGTGCTGCCGTCGAAAGTACCGCCCCTTAACCGGAAGTTCTGACCCAGTCGGAAGTTCTGGCACCGTGTCGGAAGTTCTGACATATTTAACTGCTGTGAAGAATTTTTTAGGAATTTGAGATCGAGCCTATTCACCCCTCCCTCCCTCCTCTAGGCATCACACGATCCTTTCACCCACTAAATATTTCCCCCTTTTTAGAAGAAGATATCCTAGACCATGTCAATGTACCAATCACAAATGAAACAATGTGTCTTAGAACATAAACATGATCGTTCTTATTACCAGTGCCACATTCATAGGCCATAGCATACATAGGCCTAGATCCACTATCGGCACAAGTACAACGACACATTCTAACAAAGGAATCAAGGATGCATAGGCATACATCCATTGTCGGTACAATGACACAATCTAATGAGTGAAGCATGACAAACATAGGCATACAAGTGATGCATAGATGTACTACTACCATCATGGCAACCCCACGGCAACATGGAACTCATTAAAACGGGCATCCTGGCGTAGATACTCTTCTAAAGAATGATGCCTCGCTCTAGTATCCCACACCCACATAGGTGAAATGGTGATGGTATGTGCATGGAACACAAGGTCATGAATGGTCCATTGACTGTGGCAAAAAGGGCAAACAAATATACAATGGAGACAAACATGGTTGAGCCCAGATTGCAGAAGCCAAGCCAATGTAGACCATTTCAGCTCATGCGATTCATCTAGTTTGATGAGGACTGGCTGCAGAGGTGGCATTTCCATGGGCAGTAGCAGAGGTGGTGGCATGGGCCGCAACTGAAAAGGGGGTGCCATGAGGCTCAGCTGATTCTGAGGTGTTGTTGCTAGCAGTTGAGGCGGAGGTGCCATGAGGACTAGTTACTGCTGAGGTGCCATTGCCACCGGCTGAAGCGGAGGTGCCGTCAAAGCTGGTTGTTGCTGAGGTGACATGGGGGTAGGCTGCTCCTGCTTCTCCGACTCCTCTAGGTTTTCTGCTCTGTCTCTTCCATGTTCAGTCATTCTCTACTACATACACAAACGAAGAACAAAGGCACCATACTCTTACAATAATGACCATATCAATACCATGCATATAGTAAACAAGATAGACAGGAAATGACCTCGGGTACCTCCAATCAAACAATGGAAGATAGTGAACCAATGAGTGTCAGCATTGCCTTGCAAGAGCGTTGTGCACCTGCCTATTTATTAAGCACTATGGTGGGCAGGCCAAAGTTGCAATGAAAAACACGAGATGCTCAGAATATTCAGGCCTAAGCCTACCACAAAAAATCTAGGTTGAAATCTTCAGGTTTGCACATCAGTTACATGTGTGCACGAAGGGTGTCACGGGATAAGCCTGCGTGTGCATGTGTACCTTTCGCTGGACTATCCAACATACAACACAAGACATTCCAACAAAAAAACTCATGCGAGATTATGAGTGATAGGTTCCCTTTTGACGGTGCGTTTAAGGTAAGAAAGATATTGCCACCATTCATTTGTGACAGTTATAAGCATCAACTACATATGGAGAAAGAGAATAATTGTTGGCATGTTGAACAAGTCGATAATGTCGGATAGTCCTTATATTGTCAGATGCATGGTGCAGGATGTCATGACTAGTCCACCTCATGTGTGGTGTGTGGCTGAAAAATTCTACCAAGGGTATGGATTCGCACTAGATGATTCCCACAGGGCAACGGAGCCTAAAAATGTGAATTGGTCGATGCGACAAGTCCTAGGTGGAATATGCCGAACCAAATGCCGCCAAAGGCCCCGAATCAAGACTGAAAAGGCATTTTAGAATAGTCCGTTAAATACTTGTAATGGGCGTTCCTAACTGCCACTGTCAAAACAACGTGCATATCCACACTGTAGGGACATGTCGATTCAAGACTGGTAACGGACGTTCACGAGTGGCCATTTTGGAATGACACTCCCACATATAAGAGGCAGTGTATCCATGAGACAATTTTTGTCATTTACAGTTATGGCATTATAAACTAGTATGTTCCCTTTGTCGCAAGTTGATTTCTCAGTCTCAAGCATCGCAAGTTGACTTCTCAGTCTCAAGCGTGTAAGCAAAAGCAGAAGGAACTATTGGGTAGTATAAAGAATCCAGTACATTCATGATTAGAGGCTGTCAATGGAGGATATGTTGCTATCCTACGGGTATTCATTATGCGTCGTACCCATGACCATAAGGAATTTCCATCATCCTCGTTCTGATGAATAGCGCGCAAAAGGTAGGAGTCTCATTGCTATGAATACACATGCTCACATATACGCTCACATGTTCAGCCTTGTGAATGCTTGCATATAGGTACGTGTCTTATTCCATGCGGTGGCTGGAGACCTAGCAGATTATAATGATTTGTTTTGAGTTCAAGGTTTCAAGGAACTTGAATTTAGGAATGGAATGCTAGAACAAGGCTATTAGTGCCTCATGGAGCATCATGTGTTTGAGCTCGTGTGGGATGATTCCGGTCGCGTAAACATATCCTGCACTATTACAGTAGTGAAGGACGATTGCATTGAAGTTCCACATCCATTAGTAGGCAGAAGCATATGCACAACAATTGAAGCCCAAGCCCCTGTGGACGTCGTCTTCGACATAGGCGGTTGGATGATTCGAGTGAGACGGGTCGATGTGGCGGCACTATCTTTGTGATGGAGGCATTGCTCAATGTCAGTAGAGTAGAGTCAAAGTCAGAAATTATTTCAATTAAAGATACTAAGCCTGATGACTTCTCCCTACTAATCAAATATGACTGCGAAGGATTACTCCCATAGGAGGCTGATTTATGGAACGCCCTTGTCAACGTCTGGCCCATGTTACTCTCACTCACTGATATGTACTGCATCGAACGGTTGAAGCTCCATTATTCATCAAAGATGTGAGACATGGCGTGAGTGGATACTATGAGCACATTTCTACGATGGGCATTTGAGACTAACTGCACCCAATTGCAGGAGAAGTGCATGTCTCTCATAGTGAGAATCTTGCCACACGGAATGCTCACAGAGGATTTTGTGTTTGTATGTCACCACCATCCTGAAGTTATCAAGAAGATCCGCCTGCTTGCTTTTATGGAGGTCGAATAGAGATTAAGAGGCACAAGTATGTTTATTGCCTTTCCGACGTCAGGGTCTATTGTAGTTTTAATGCTTTATTTAAGTGTATATTATCCTGTAAATAGTCAAAACAGTACATTAATTTATTGAACTGAAGCACATTTGAAAGCAACGGTCAGATCATCCTGCAGACATGAATCTACAGAGGATAATCTGTGAAGTGCTCATCAATGCCATAATGCCATGGACTCTCCCAAACTCCATTTTGGACCACTCATTTATGTAAGGTCACTGATGCTTGGGTTCGAGTCCCAAGCGGTCCAACGTGCTAGTGACCTAGGTGTTGCGGTAGTTTCCAAAGACGTTCGTCACCCGCTACCAAGCACAAAGGCGGGATCTAAACTTTTCAATTCCCTACTCCTCTGAGGGGATCCAAGCCTCCCACGTCCTTCTTGGTAATTCCAAAATCAGTCCCCACTCCTCTTCCCGTTGAATCCCCCTAGTAGATCTACAGTGGCGGCAGCAAGCGCGACCATGGCAGCGCCGTCAAGCTGCGTGGGCGACGGGCTACATCGGCGACTTGCGGTGGGCTTCCTCAACAACGAGCTTGAAGCTACGATATGGTTCAAGACCATCGCTCCATCAGCTTTCCACGAGGCTGCTACCGGCGGCTGCCGTGCTGGAGTAGGTGTGGAAAAGACCGAGGAAGCAGCGCAAGCCCGGGTTGCTCCATCGAGGTGGGCATTCAGCACCTCCTTCTCTTTGTGTTCGTCAGGTGAGCGGTCCCCTCCCCGTATTGCTAAATTCAATTATTTGATTGCTTCCCCGTACTCTTTGGCTTTCAATATTGTAGTTGGATCGGGGAATGTGGATCTATTGTACCCTATTAGGAGAGTTGGTGAAAAATTACTGCTTCAGCAGATCCCCTTTATCTTTCACCTTTTCCAATAATTATTTTTGTGGGAAGTAAAATTATTTATGTGGTTTGTAGAACATAATAGATGAAATTATTAGATTGCTTCTCTATGCTCTTTGGCTTTCAATATTGTAGTTGGATTGGGGAATGCGGATCTGTTGTATCCTATTGGGAGAGTTGGTGAAAAATTACTGCTACAGCAAATCCTCTTTATCTTTCACCTTTTCCAATAATTATTTTTGTGCCAAGTCAAATTATTTACGTGGTTTGTAGAATATAATAGATGAAATTGTTTCAGTTTGCACATGATCTCAACCTTTACCACATGTTCTTATGCTTGTCCAATTAGAGAACATGCCACTAGAATTCCAATTAATCCGTGGGATGTGTAGAGTGTTGATTCTATGGTTTGCTGATTTAGCTAGCCTTTTTTAGGTAGTTTTATGAAATCCTGTTATTATCTCCTCTTCTTAAATTGCACATACTTAACTTTTCGTATTGATGTGTGTGTCTATATATGCAGTCGCTGGTATTACAGAATCAAGGTTTCTGTTTGTTACACCTTGAATGGTTTGATCGTGCAGGTAAGATTGCATCCAGTAATCTATGTTGCTTTGTTTGATTTAGATATCTGGTACAGTGGTACCACTCTTAAGATTGGATTGCTCTATACACTAGTGTCAGCATGAAATGTTTCTTCGATGGAACAGTAATTGCTAGATTCACATGACTTCAGCAGTCTAATAACAAATTTGTAATGTGATTTCAAAAAATAAAAACATATACAGTTGTTTATCGTTTTACCTAAACTATGTCATCATCCTGCAATACTAGCTTCCAGCTGGTAGTTTAACTTTCTACAATGGAGACTTATTATCTATCTGAACCTTCTTAATTTTCAGAAACTGAATTGGTTTCTTCCTGTAGATCTTCAGTCCATATATATGTTTTAAAACGAGGCTAAAACTGCTATTTGGGATGACTTAAAGTCACACACTCACACTAAAACACTAACAAAGAAGATGGCATTCTGTGCAGAACCTATTTTGTGCCAGAATTGCTGATATGGTGTTCAAGGTTCTGGCCGTCAATTTCTCTGGCGTGCAGATCGAATACACATCAACATGCAGTAGCTGATTTCCACCGGTTCATTAGGAGCATGGTGGATGTACTCATGGGCACCAGCTTCCACGAGCTCGGGTAGGGACAGGTCAGCAGCAAGCAGTAGTTCTTGTCTGCTTACGACCGCGGCATTGCGGCCACGGAATTTGATGGCTCTCCTGCTGCACCAGGATCAGCACCAGCTCGTCCAAGGGAGCACATCCACCATGCCTGTGAAGTGTTTGACAGAATGCAGGGGTGGGAGTGCTGTGATATTTCAACAGAAGACTTTGCAGTATGTTCCTTTCAGGCATGATCTTTCTTTCCCATACAGTTCGATGCATTGCTAAATGATGCTACCCAGTGGCAGTATCACCAATTCAATTTTTAAGAAATATGATTGCGCAAAACTGATTCAATCTTGAGCAAGTATTGACAGGATACATAACCTGGGTTTAGATTAAGCTTTGCTGTCTTGCTGATTTTTTGGAGTGCTTATTCAAGTATTCCAAAGGCCATCACCCCTTTATTCCCGGTCCTGCAGTTTGGCCTCCTACACGAGAGGTTAGCCCAGCCCTTAGGCCTTGGAATTTGATTTGTGCATCAATCTGTTGATCGATGAAGGTAGTGAATTTCTGATCCATTTAGTAAGGGATGGAGCTATCGTGTCATCGATTTGTTAGCTGAGGGATACCTGTTTAGATAACTAGATATTTATGTCTTACTATTTGTTGAGCGAGTTGATAATTTTATTTGTAAATAAGAATACCTGTTCAGATATGTAAGGTGTTTCTGTCAAGATATGTAAACATGTTCAGATTTATGTTATTCCTGCAAACATATATCTGATAAGATTTCCTTCATGAGATGCATAACCATTACTAACTTTTCAAATCATATTGGTGATAATTTGTACAGATAAATGTGTGCATATGCTTGTATTAGAATAATAGTGATAATTTATTTCTGCCACTAACTGAGATGCACGGTTGTTCACGATAGGCTCACCAGAGGAATCCGAGTTTGATGCAAGGAGGATACTTGATCTGGTTTGATTCCCTGATCTCCATATATGTGAGACAATATGTTTTGGACCAATGTACTCTGCTTCGTTACAGATGTTCTGAAGCTTTGAACTTGAAAATATTGTGGTTCATTATACTAGTTTGTCTGATTAATATGCCTTGTTTTTATCTCAAATGCTTATGGCTTGGCAAATTCTTGTGGTCAATTTCTTTTATAAAGACCTAGTTCTTTGCTGAGCAATATTTGTTCTCGCAGCTGACGATCTATAGGAAGTGAATGCTGGCTGAAAGCGTGCATGGAAGATAAATCCACAAGTTGTGACTAATCCAGGTAGCTGTAGTGCTAAACTAGGCAGCATTTTACAAGTTGCTTTGAGATGGCAAATTTTTCACAAGGCATCTCTGTATGTCTGGGTTGCTGTGAGACAGATTTTTTTAAAAAATGCACTGAAAGTAAAGAATTCGAACCTATAGCTGCTTATTTAATTACATGTCGATTTGGGATACCATCTCACGGGAAGGGAAGCGCCTGGGTCGGAGGGGGCTCAGGTACGGAATAACTAATTATTTCATATCCAGGATACCAATTCATGTGATTAAAATTATAGTACTAAGTATCTTTCAATACAAATATAGTAACATCAATTTATGCCACAAAAGTCATGTTTTAATCGGGTAATTATCAAGTTAAATGCCTAACGAAACCAAATATAACTTGTAAAAATGAACCGATAGATAATAAACAAAACAGTAGAAGCACATCATGAAAGCAAAAGCTTGAACATGTTTTCGAGGAACTATCCTATTGCTACAACAATAGGTTGTTTCTAGGGACAAAAGGAAACATATGCAGCAAAGACACAAACTAAACATCTTGTAACGGCAAACAGAGGAATAACATCTCCCGATCAAGTTCAGCTCAGTTAGCTTTACTGGTTCATCATATCAACCTTCGCCACTATATAGTCTGATATCAACCTAATAGTTTCTGTAGTAGAGCCCCCAGTCAAGATAGTGAATTTAATCACATGGATCGATAGCAGACCTGCATTTCTGAAGGAACAGCATGTCCTATATTGTTTCGGTATCTCTTCTAACAGCATCGTTGGTCTGCCAATCAAAGTAATCTTGGTCTGCCAACTTCATTTGCCCACCTTTTTCCCTTCAAGTCCAGACAGAGAAGACCATAAACATGCCTCTGTCATTGAAATTCCTCTATCAACAGTAACCTGTTCAAGATTCAAGAGCAAGGACATTAGCAAGAGCAAGAATATCCACATTTGTCACCAACGAACTTCTAAATGACAACTCAGGTTAGCAAGAGTAACAGATGGTTTTGCAATGAACACTTCAATTGGAACAAAAAGCTATTGATCTATCTACAAAGGAAAAGAATGTCAGAACTATAACAGACATTCTAGTTTTGTATACATAAAGGTGATATATCTTCAAATAATGGTGCCCTCAATAGCTTTGCAGCAAAATGTGAGGTCATGCACAAATTGGGCCATCAGAACCTTTTCAATGATAATTGCAACTGCTGCAAGCCTTGGTTTTAAGGGGGGTGACTTCTGACATATTGAGTTTATCTTAAAACTGAAGGCAAATTGGAAGTGTAAAAGAGTAGCTGCATTGAGGATACAATACTGAGATCATAAATACAGAATGCTTGGAATCTCCTCTAAAGGATTCACATTGCAACTGAAGTGATAATACCTCCACAATGGTGATGTTTCAGTAGTACACTGTAATGTTAAACCAAGTTATCACCTGGTAGATTTCAGTGTCGCAAAGATTCACATTGATAAGTTCACCTTTGAAGAAGTAAATAAGTTCTTCATGGTGAAAAGTAGCAGTGGGATGCTCCAGCCTAACCAAGGGTTCATAATTATGCTAAAGGCTTTTAAGCTCACACCCATTGAGTTTTAAAGGGGTTTCCCTCAAGCACTTTATCTTGCTGCTGTTGAACTTAATTACAATTAGCATATAGAATAGGACATGCCGAAAGGAATGCTTTTCAGTTCAGCTAGGTCCATGAACATCACATGCAGATCTGTTTGTGGGTGGATTTTATGAGGGGCATAAGAACAGTGGTCAGCGACCGTATCAGCAAGGCAGGGCAGAGGCCGACTGGGATAATAGATAGATTGTTTAATTCAAACAGCAGCTAAATGCTCTTTATATAGAGCTTTGTCTCTCCCTCACAAACTCAACCAATTGATCTCTATCATATCTCTATCCTGGGTTATTTCCATAGTTGCCACAGCCCTGAGCCACCTGTGGTACATGTGGCTCGACACTAGCTACGACTGAAAGTTCCATGGTAAAATGGTCTCATTTGAAAACCATTTTTCTTAAAAGAGAGAAGTCAAATGTAAACTGAAACCATATGTGCATCAGCTGCTGCTCCAATATATTTGGAAATTTCCACATTATGTCTTAAGTATTTGTAATTGGTAGGATTTTTTGCACTTTTATCTCCCTTTTTCTTTGCTCATTTTATCTTAACAAACAGAGTGTGGTGATGGAACAGGAACAACAACAACAAAAACAAAGAAGCCATTTTAGTCCCAAACAAGTTGTGGTTGCCTGGTTTGCTAGAGATCAAACCTAACATGAACCTACAAGGAAATACGAGATAAGAAAAAAACTTGCATAAAAAAAGACAAGCCTCTAAGTATAATCGATTCCTTCATGCTAGTAATAGACAAGAACAATCATTGGAAAATGCACGCAGAAGGAGGAAAAAATCCTTGGAATACTAACAAATAATAACTGGGTTATTGGACATTTATCAATTTCAGCAAAAGTGTAGTGATGCAAGGCCTCAAAGAATATATATGTTGATTCTGATAACATACATGCAGAACAAGAAAAATCCTTGCATTACTAACAAATAATAACTGGGTTATTAGGCTCATTTATCAATTTCAGCAAAAGTGTAGTGATGCAAGGCCCCAAAGAATATATATATTGATTCTGATAATTGAATAAAAACAACAATTTAAACAACATAAGCATACTACCAAACAGCACCTGATATAGTGATATAACACAAAAGCTGTATAAATGATACTAGTAAGTTACGAATGCAACATACCAATTCATATAGAAGGCAGCGATAGTGATGGGGGGAAACCACAATATAGGTAGGCTTCGGTGACAGTGAGAAGAGTAGTCCGACAGAAACTCCCAAGCTGCATGGTCTTGACATCAAGCGAATGGTATTCAATATGTTGCTCACTCTGGTCATTCAGGTTCTCCTTAGGGTGATCTAGTTTTATAAATAAGTATCCCTCAGCTGCACCTATGATGCCTCTAAATCGATATCCCCATTCCTCAGGCAAGGTGACTCTGTTCAGAAGCTGCCACCGGTCGCTAAAATACATGAATGCATAAAAGTACAGCACACATCTTTTATCTGGCCGGAACACATCAGAGACCACAACAGTAGTCCTGCCATCACTTGACTCCAGAGTAATAATCTGATTACTGAACATCATTGCACGGCCTGACAGTACAGGCGAGATGTCTACTATGGAGAACTCCATTTTGCGGGTGTCCAACACAAGCCACCTATGTGTGAGAGCTACCATCCAGTAGAAGCAACCATGAGCATGGTTGCGCTGTCCTAGTCGAACGCCCATTACTCTTCTGGTGCTCAAAGCGTAGTGTTCTGGAGGTGAAAGCACACGCCATTGCTGTGACTCTGACGAGTAGAAGAATGAGACCAGCTTACCTCGACAGCACGCCATCCAGATCACGGTGAATGCCGGGTCCTCCTCACTGGCACTGTCATCACTACGAGAAGCCAGGAAGATCTCGCTACTGCGTGATTGCAAGTCGCCATCGCCGCCGCACTGGACGTAGGGATTTTCCACGGAGGCGGCGAGGTCGTCGGGGATGGGCGGTAGCAGACGGTACCTCCGGAACAGGGGGTCACAGATGGAAACCTCGGTGAAGGCGGTGGAGCCGTCCCGCGCGCGGTCCAGGAGGAAGCGTCCGTCACGGCAGTCGCGAACGAGCCAGTCGGCGGCGGGCGGCGGGAGGAAGGAGAAGGAGAAGTCGGCTGAACGGGCGACCGCGCGGGCGAGGGGCGCCGAGGGATGAGGCGGCAGGGCTGCGTGGAACTGGGATACAGCGGTGCCGCCGCGACCGGCAGGGTGGCAGCAGAAGACGCCAAGCCGGGGCGGCACGTGGAGGGGGCGGAAGCGGCGGAGGAAGCTCGGGGAGGAGGCGACCCGGCGGAAGGAGGCGCACGCCGCGGAGGCGCGCGCGAGGTCCTGCATCGAAGACACGCGGAGGAGGATCTCCGCCAGGACGTCGTCCGTGAGCTCCACTAGGTCCGCCATCGACGGCGGCGGCGGCGGCGGATCCCGGGAGGCAGCTCAGGCTCTCAGGTAACTGGGTTGGGTTCAACCGGCTGCAGCGCATCCCCCGAGCGAGAGGATTAAAAGTGCTGCAGCGGAGCGAGGTCCATCAAAGGCCCAGCCCAAACTCCTCCGGAAAAAGAAATAGAAGGGGGTAGCCGGTAGGTATGTACATTTTCTTTTTAGCAAAGAGAAGTAGGGCTACAGGCCGGCTGGTATCTCCATCTCTATTTCTCTATTCTCCAATCTCCACCTATATCTCTACCCAGTAAAGTTTCTGCCTAAGGTTTTCATACATCATGGTCATTTTGCAAAAAAGTCTCTCAACTTTCATGGAATCAACCACAGTCAAAATTCTAAAGAGAGGGGGGCTCGGGTGAAAAAAGGAGGGAAGGGAGGATGTTAAAGGGGAAAAAGCTTCCCCTTTCTTCAAAATAGAGAGGCAAAGGGTGGGGGAGGGTAGGAACTCGACGAAGCTGTCGAGGGTGAGGTGGAGAGGGAGGGGTTGGACTGAATGATGGATTCGGCAAAATCGTTGGGGAAGCCGAGGTCGTGGCGGAGAAGGCAGACGTGCTTGAGGCGGAGGCGGTGGTGCGGGGGCACGAGGAGGAGGAGCTTGTGGAGGCGGATGACGGAGGCGAAAGGGAGGGCGGCAGAGACAACCTCGCCTCGGCGTGGAGCGTCCCGCGGGGCATGTGGGGTGAGGCGGGCGTGGAGCATGCAGTGGACGGGGTGCAGGAAGAGGTGGAAGGCGTGCGCGTGGCGTAGGAGGAAGTGGCCGACATCAAGGGGCGCGAGGCAGAGCTAGCGCCATGCGAGGGTGCCGAGGCGGGTGAAGGGGACAGACACGACACCGCTACCACTGCCGCAGGAGGGCGCAGTCGGGGCGGTGGCGTAGAGGATGAGGGAGTAGAGGGCGTGGAAATGGCGGACGCTCTTCTGGACCTCCATGATGCCGTCGAAGGCGTGGTCGTGGACGCGCTGTTGCTTCTGAGGGATGGACGTGGATTTGGAGGAAAAGGGGGCCGCCCCCTCCCCCACCAGAGCAGCCGCACGCGGCGGTGACGGCGGCCTCGGAGGGTGGCAATACGGCGGAGCATGGAGACTTCGGAGGGGATTTTGCACGGGGTGACTGACTCGTGGGGGTAGGGTGGTAGGGGTTGAAGTGTTTAACTGTATTGGGTTGGGTCAGGCCTTTAGATGGGCTCAAGCGGTGTATAGTTTCAGGCCTTTTTGGCTGGGCTTGGACTTTTGCATTAGCAAGTAAGGTTTCTGCCCTCAATTTTTGTCCATCAGCAAAATCGGAAGAAAATCGATAAAAAAAACCAACCTCCCTTCCACTAAATCGGCGCACCCTCCCCTTGAACCATCTCACAGGGTTAAAAACCGGCCTCCCTCCCTGTTGAACCGGTACACCTGAGGAAGCCCCCCCCCCCCCCCCACCCTCCCACCGAACCGGCACACCACGTGAAAAAAAAACAGCCCATTAAAATCCCCAAAAACATAGGCTTAGGCAAGGCTCGAAGCCACAACCTAAGGTTCCGCTGGAAGAGATCCTACTATCTAGGATACGATTCGTCTGTGTTTTGTCTGTGTTTTAGGGACACATTTTGTTATATTTGATCGGATTTAGGGGACACCCCACAAAATCCCCACTATCATATGTCATCATACAATATATATAGATGCCTACATTTTATTATTATTACATTTTAGTATTTACTGTATAATAAAAAGTTCTTCCCTTTGTATATCTAACTTTCAAACATTTGGGATCATTTATTGGTTTGAAAAAGAATAAAGTATGTATGAAAAGTCCAATACTACTAAAATAAAAAATTTACACAACATAATAAAAAATATGGTGCGCTACACGACACGATAAAAAACATCGCGCGCTAAGCAACATCGTTTCGCCGTAGTAACGCACGGGCATCTTGCTAGTAATATTAAAGCAAACAAACGCTTCTGCACCGTAATTTCATCGGTCAACAGTAAAGCAAAGCAAGAAAAAACCACGTGAACCCGCGCACGGGTACCAAAACCAAACCGGCGTACGGGGTACCAAAACCGTGCCAAAAATGCATCAACCGGACGCACGGGTATAAAACCGACAAAAAAAACCCTTCACCCCGTGAACCAGGTCTCCACCTTTCAGTAAGGGAGGCCAACTACGTGGAGTGCATTTCATTTATGTTGTAACAGCACATTTCAATATATTTGAATTTTTCAAGGACAACCCGCAAACCGTCCCCACTAAAAGCTACTCCCTCCGTTCCAAACCGTATGTCATTTTGACTTTTCTAGGTGCATAATTTTTTCTATGCACCTAGATATTATGTATGTCTAAATGCAAAATAATATCTATAACGTAGAAAAGATAAAATGATCTACAATTTGGAATGGAGGGAGGAGTACGATATGTTGGAATATATGGGTTTAGCCCATTTATTTATTCAATTAAAGAATTAAAAGCCCACTAATAAATGCTAGAGAGATAAGTTCTTAGTCCCACATGGGGATTTGAAGAGGATCTTAACTGACTTAAATGGTCGACTCTGAGTACACCTATTGCGAAGTCAATAAAAAAGATTGGCGTGTCACACATGCACACGCTCGCTCGCTGAGCCGGGCCGTGTATCGTCTACTTCCTGGTGGTCGCGCCAATCGACTACGTCCTCCTCTTCGATTACTTCTAGGAGGACGCTCGAGTGATTGCACTACATCGACCTCTTCCTGCATCTCATTTGTACGACTACATCGACTGAGGTCATCCCACGATTAGTATGAATAATCCAGATAGTAACGGCGTATCCGGTGCCTCCAGCACTAGCCCTGCCCCAGGGTACATTCTAATTCATCTGTGCCTACATTTGTTCTTGTTTATTAGATGTTTAAACTTGATCACTGGCAGATATTTGTTCTTGTTTATTAGATGTTTAAACTTGAACACTACCACATATTATTTTGTCATTAAATCACTCAACATATTCATGGTAATATTTATGTTTAATTTTGGAATTAAAATATACCGAAATATGCCTAGATTTCTAACAATCCAAAAACCTTATATTGTTGATAAGCTTTCGATATCTAGTTTTGCTGCATCTATTAAACTAAAAGTATTCGATGGTTCAAATTACAAGCATTGGCGTGAGAGGCTTACGTTGTGGTTGACAACCATGAATGTTATGCATGTCGTAGCCGAAAAGCTCGAGGGCAGTACCTCAGAGGATCCAAATGCCTTTGATCGTGCTGACAACTTTTTCTGTGGCGCCATCATAAGTGTTCTAGCTAAAAACCTTATTGACACGTACCTTTGCTGCCAACTGGCAAAGAGATGTGGGAAACTCTTGAGGCTCAATTTGAAGTTTCTGATGCTGGCAATGAGCTGTATCTCATGGAGCAGTTCCTTAACTACAAGATGGTTGAAGACCGTCCATAGTAGAACAAGCTTATGAGATTCAGGTGCTATCAAAAGATCTCAAAGACTGTAGCAAAGAGATTCCTTGTGTGTTTCCTAACAAGTTTGTAACTGGAGCTATTATCTCTAAGCTGCCACCTTCTTGGAGGAATTTTGCCACTTCTCTGAAACACAAGAGGAAAGAGTTCAGTATCTCTGATCTCATTGGTACCCTTGATGTTGAAGAGAAGGCGAAAGCAAAAGACACACATGGAAAAGGAATTGTTGGAGCTTCAAGTGCCAACTTTGTTCAGAAGAACAATTCCAATTCCTAAAAGAAGAGAAAGAAGCCACCGCAGAACCAAGGAAAGACTAAATAAACAACTACACCGGCTAAGAAGAAGAAGAAGAAGAAGGGAGTCTGCTTTGTGTGCGATAGTCCGGATCACTTTGCTTCACAGTGTCCGAATCACGAAGGCAGGAAGTCTGCCAACATGGTTATAAGCGAGGTTGGAGGAATATCGGGGTATGGTAATTTATTACCTATAGTTCTTTTAGTATGTTACTCACCCGAGTGATGGATTCACACCGGGTTAATATCCATGTGTGTGCTGATATCTCCTTGTTTTCCTCTTACTAGGTTGGACGGATTGGCTCCTTGTTAGTGGGAAACGGATCATATGCGCATGTTATTGGTGCTGGTACGGTAAATCTGAAGCTTACTTCGGGAAAGACTGTGCTATTGATGAACGTGCAGCATGTTCCCACTATCAAGAAGAATCTAGTCAGCGGATCTCTACTATGTAGGGATGGTTATAAGTTAGTCTTTGAGTCCAATAAATGCATTCTGTCTAAGTTTGGTACTTTTATTGGAAAAGGTTATGATAGCGGAGGCTTGTTCTGCTTTTATTTGTTTTAATAAAGTTGTGAACAACGTTGTTAATGTTGATGAATCAAATGTTTGGCATTCGAGGCTTTGTCACATTAATTTTAGTTATATGACACGCTTAGCTAATTTGAGTTTAATTCCGAAATTTACCTCCCTAAAAAATTCTAAGTGTCATGATTGTGTTGAATCAAAACAAACTCACAAGCCTCACAAGGTTGCAGAGGCGAGGAACTTGGCAGCTTTAGAATTAATGAATGGTGTGTTGACAAAAGGTGGTAAAAAAATATTTCATGACTTTGATAGATGATTGCACTAGATTTTGTTACATCTATTTGTTGAAGTCAAAATATGAAGCATTGCATTACTTTAAAATCTATAATGCTGAAGTAGAAAACCAACTTGAAATAAAGATAAAATGAATTAGGTCGGATCGTGGTGGCGAGTACTTCTCAAATGTTTTTACTTTATTCTGCGAGGAACATGGTATTATTCATGAGAGGACGTGTGGCGGATCCACTTCGGATCTACTTAGTTAAACATGATTTAGCCGCCTAATACGCGACACTCATGCCTAAGCCGAGTAAATACGAAGTGCCGTCGGATTTTCCTCCGATTTAACCACTTGAACAGGACTATTTTAGCAGACTCACACGAAGGTGAGCGGTTCCAGAGAGTACTACGAGTCCACGAGTTAACCGTTAACCACTTAATTTAGTTGCGAAAGAACATCAGAGTTTTACAGGATTTTAGAAAAACAACAGAAGGTAAAACACTAGCGGAAGCAATCGTCGGGGGTCGAACGTCCTGGTGAGGCCAGCCGGGACATCACTGATCCCTTTCCTCGCCGTCCGAGGAGGGATCCCACTCGACCGTCCAACCCGGAGGGAGCTGGGGCGGCCAAGTGCCAGCAGGAGAAGGGTCGGGAGCAGCAACTTCACCTGAAAAACAGGAGCCACAACAAGGCTGAGCTACTAAGCTCAACAAGACTTAACCGACGGGAGAAACTACTCCACACTTCTAGACATGCAGGGCCTTTTGGCTGAGGGTTTGTTTGCCAAAAGCGCTAAGTTAACCCTGATTTTCAAGTTTTAGCTCCGGTTCTAAGTTCATTAACCGGTCTAGGTTCTGCAACCTATTCTAAGCAATCATAGAACCAAAACAAGGTATGTATATATCAACAAAACCATGTCATCATCAGATTCCTCATTTACTCAGGGTGACATAGCGATCAAGCAGTCTCAAACTGTGAGAGGCAGACGAATCAATTCGAGTTCTTTAAACCATGCATGGTGAACCTAACCTCACGACATCCGCGCACCCGGAGGTCGCTTCCTGTGTCGGCCTTCCCCATCAATCCCCTAACCCGTGTTGGGCCCATTTCCTTTGGTGCAAGGTTCCACAGACCCGGCCTCTGCCGTCCTGTGAACACGCTTGCCACCACGTGCGACAACCAGCAGCGGAAACTCCGTTCCAAGAACAATGGGGCGACCGCTCACGTCTAGGTTCAATCCGGTACTAGGCTTCCTCATCCCATACTAAGTATGAGGTTAGTACTTTCAAACACTTGATCACGAACACCACCACTGTCGGGCCTTAGCAGGTTTTCATAGACAGACGGGGCAACCATCCGACCACCAAAGAGTTACCCAAAACCCTGCCCCGTCCATCGTCCTTATAGTTGTAACAGAAGGGTAGACATCCAACTCCTACAACTCACGAGTGACAGGGAATCACTCGGCTTTTACCATCTCCTAGTTAAGCAAGGCAACTACTCGGTCCAACAGCTAGTGTTCAGATCATAGGAAACTAGGTCATGCAACTAGGGTTTCAAACAACTCCTATACGTAAATGCACAAGCATGTTTTAAGGAAGGCATGCGCAAGTTTGGAAAAGACAACACAGGGTTTTCATGCAACCGGGGCTTGCCTTCGAGCAAAGAGGAGGAGAACTGCTCGACTTCGGGGGCGGCTTCGACTTCTGGGAGCAGGAGCTCAGCTACAGCTTCGCCTTCTGGCGCCGGGTGTAGCTCATAGAAGCCATCGGCGAGGCGCAGCTCTACACGAATGCAATGCAAGAGTTAGCATAGACGGTTATTTCAACAGCAACACTTGCTCGCCTGAGCCCAGAAACTCGCGACAAAGAGCAGAAGGGTGGGGAGGTTCCAAGGAGCTTGGTGGAGATCAAAAGGTAAGGGTTGCAAAGGAACTTATGATCTGATCCTTGAACTAGAGGATGTGGTATACGAGGGATCCTCAGACGCAAGCGCTAAAGGGTTCCTAAGTTTTACACATACACCCTCGGGTTGAAGAAAAAGATCACAGCCGAGCCCTCGGACGAGGCAGAGAAGGGTCGGCGGAACAGATGGGGTCGGGTGAGACGGAACCGGGGTCGGGCGGATAAGAGGGGTCGGGCGAAGCAGACTGGGGTCGGCAGCTTACCTTCTTCTTCCTACGAGGAAAGCTTGGGATCGGGAAGAGGCAGACTTGGGCGGAGGGACTAAGGCTTTGAACAGCGGTGAGGTCCCGCAGTGCTCCGGCGGCGGCGGTGCTTCTTGTGGATCACAAGTGAGCTCTTACGCGGCATGGAGGAGCAAGTAGCTGGGGTGGCTTGGGGAAAATGAAGGGGAGCTGAGAGGAGAGTTCCTCAGGAACTTAGGTGTGGTGCTAGGAGCTTGAGCAGGGAGCAAGAGAAATAGCGGAAGGCAGCAATGGCGGAGGGAACTCCGGCGGGCTCGCGCATTCCCTTTTTATAGCAGCTAGGACAGGGAAAGGGAAGCGGTGCAGGAGCGAGAAGGGGAGCGGCGGGAAGGCCGGGGAGAAGCAATGGAGTGCTCTGCCGGGGCGGCGATTGAGCGACGAGGGTGGTGGTGCAGGACTTCGGGGATGACGCCAGCGGTCACTGGGTTCTGGCGTCAGGGCGGCGCAGGAGCGATCATGCCGGTGGTTGAGATTTGGCGGAGGCGGGCGTCGCCGTGCGGTGGATTTGATGGACGCGACCGGATTAATGGCGCTAGAATCGAGGGCGCACAGGTGAGAAGACAGGCAGTTGCGGGCGCGCGGGCGAGCGTGGAGCAACAGATTGTCGGGCGGCGTCTGACCGAGCGGGGAAAGGAGCTGTCGCTGCCGTGGTCGGGGTTGGCGAAGGAGGAATCGTCGGGTAGCGAAGACCAGGCGGCGCGACTGTGTTCGAAGAGATGGAAAAGACGGGCGACATCGGGCTCTGCGGCCGGGATCTGGCGGTGTGATGATGGGCGCGGGAGGCGAGGTGCTGCAGAAAGGTTGCAGAGGGGCTTCCGCTGCCATAGGGGAAGGGGGCGCGAGAATCCATTCGGTCGCGGTCAAAGACGAGGCTGAGCGGCGGGCGTCGGAGAAGAGGAGCCACGCGGCGGGGAGACTCTGAAGCGGGCATGCAACTCGAGTGCGCCTGTCGCGGAAGATCTGGGGGAAAAAGATCTCGTGGGTCCACTGGTCAGATAGAACGGATGTTTGGGAAAAGACTTAGAAGATCCGACGGTGGGCTGGTCTTGGCGGGGTCGGAACCAAAGCAAAGCGTGGAGGGGTCGAGTCTCAGGGGTCGGGACCGGTCGGAAGGTTGAACTTTCAGGCGCGGCAAACTAGACAGATGATCAGGGGCTAGGATTAAGATTAACCTGGGAGAAATTAGGGCCGGTCGTCACAGGACGCCTCCCTACTCACCTAGTCAAATGGGGTTGCCGAAAGGAAGAACCGCACTCTAACTGATTTGGTTAACGCCATGTTAGATATAGCGGGACTTTCCAAGGAATGGTTGGGTGAGGCATATTAACTGCTTGTCATGTCCTAAATCATGTTCCTACAAAGAATAAAGAAATAACGCCATATGAGGAATGGGAGAAGAAGAGGCTAACACTTTCTTACTTACGTACTTGGGGTTGTTTGGCAAAAGTTAGTGTGCCAATAACTAAGAAACGTAAGCTTGGACCTAAAACTGTGAATTGTGTCTTTTTGGGTTATGCTATTTACAACATTGGCTATAGATTTTTAGTAGTAAAATCTGAAGTACCTAACTTGTATGTTGGTACTATAATGGAGTCCAGAAATGCTACATTTTTTGAGAACATTTTTCCTATGAGAGATGAAACAAGTTCATCTAGGCAAGAGTTTATTGAGAAGGATATCTCAACTGATGTGATGAAACACAGTGAACCTACATTTCTGGAAAATCCTGAGGAGGATAACAATGAAGCTCCCAGAAAGAGCAAGAGACAAAGGACTGAAAAGTCCTTCGGTGATGATTTCATTGTATACCTCGTGGGTGACACCCCTAGAACCATTGAAGAGGCATATTCATCTCCTAATGCTAACTATTGAAAGGAACCAGTAAGGAGTGAAATGGATTCTATTATGTCTAATGGAACTTGGGAAATCATTGAACGTCCTTATGGGTGCAAACCTGTAGGATACAAGTGTAGGGATACGAGGTAGGCCACACTAGTGCAAATCAAAATTTCTACCGCGTAAAACCAGGAAGAACTGCCATATAAGGATCACGGGATTACCACTCGACGCACTACTAGTGCGGAAGATGTAGATTTGCGTCAATGCAGTGAAGACGATCAACGTAGTCGTACGTAGTCAATCAACGTAGTCGTACGTAGTCGATCACGTCAATGTCCAGCAGCTCCTCAGCAGCTCGTCCACGTGCACAAGATCGCCCTCGTGCCGCGGCTCGTCGTCGGCTCGTCGTGGCTCGTCGGCGGCTCGTCCAAGTGCTGCAGGCGCAACACCTCCAAGGTATCCACACGTGCAGGGAGGAAGCGTCGCAAACCGGACTGCTAGATCCGCGAGTTGCAACAGGCGAGGGCGTGGGAGGTGCGGCAGATGTGTTTCGCCAAAAAGGTGTAAACCCTAGGGCGCCCCACCCCTCTATTTATAGAGGTTCCTAACGGGCCTCTAGGTCCGAGGCCCATTAGTACTTCTAAACCTAATCCAACTCGGATCAGATCCGAATTGGGCTTCCAGCCCCTTAAGTGTGTGACCCTATGAGTTCGGATACGTATAGACATGGCCCGAGTACTCCTACTCGGCCTAATAGTCGGTAGCGGCCTCTAGCAAGACGTGCCAACTCCTATACGCACACGAAGATCATATCAGACGAACCATCACAACATAATATACATGCTATTCCCTTTGCCTCACGATATTTGGTCTAGCTTCAAGCCGACCGCTCTTTCTCGATCCTGTGATTCGAAATCCCTTTGTAGGTTAACTCTTAACCGTACGTAGTATGGCCATGCATTTTCGGATCCGATCACTCGAGGGGCCCAGAGATATCACTCTCAATCAGAGAGGGGCAAATCCCATCTTGATTGACCATGTCTCATAGCATGCTTCTTGACAAACCCGAAAGCTACCTTTATAACTACCCTGTTACGGCGTAGCGTTTGATAGCCCCTAAGTAGGTCGATCCACATCTTGAATACATGCAACAATCTCAGGTCTAAGGACAAAGCGTATATGTTGTTTAAAGAGAGAACTACTTCTCGTGTTGGGTCAGTCCTAGCACATGTCTCCACATGTGTCCACATTATTAGTTCAACATCTCCATGTCCATGACTTGTGAAACATAGTCATCAACTAATACATGTGCTAGTCTAATATTCATGTGTGTCCTCACATGAACTCCGACTAGGGACAACTTTAGAATAACCATACAAGTAAAGAGTTTCACATACAATTCACATAATTGCAAATCAATTCAAGTAGCCTTTAATGGATATTCATTAAACACAATATACAAATCATGGATACAAATGAAATATCATCATCTCTATGATTGCCTCTAGGGTATACCTCCAACAACAAGTGGGTGTTCAAGAACAAGCTTAGGCCTGATGGTACTATTGAAAAGTATAAGGCAAGGCTTTTGGCTAAGGGCTATACTTAGAAAGAAGGAGAAGACTTCTTTGACACTTATTCACTTGTTGCTCGATTGACCACAATTCGAGTGCTACTTTCCCTAGCAACCTCTTATGGTCTTCTCGTCCATCAAATGGATGTTAAGACAGCTTTCCTAAATGGAGAGTTGGAAGAGGAGATCTATATGGATCAGCCAGAAGGGTTTGTAGCAAAAGTTCAAGAAGGAATGGTGTGTAAGCTATTAAAATCTTTGTATGGGCTCAAACAGGCTGCTAAGCAGTGGCATGAGAAGTTTGATAAAACTCTTACGTCTGCTGAGAGCTTTGTTGTGACCGAAGTCGACAAATGTGTGTACTATCGCTTTAGTGGGGGTGAAGGAGTGATATTGTGCTTGTATGTCGATGACATACTGATTTTTGGGACAAGCCTTAATGTGATTAAGGAAGTCAAGGACTTTTTGTGTCAAAACTTTGAGATGAAAGATCTGGGAGAGGCTGATGTTATCCTTAATATAAAACTTGTAAGAGAAGGTGATGGTGGGGTTACACTCTTGCAATCCCATTATGTGGAAAATGTTGTAAGTCGCTTTGGTTATAGTGATTGTAAACCTGTTCCAACATCTTATGATGCTAGTGTAATTTAAGGAAAAATAAAAGGATAATGAGAGATCAGCTGACATACTCTCAAATTATTGGTTCACTTATATACTTAGCTAGTGTTACGAGGCTTGACATCTCGTTTGCTGTGACCAAACTAAACTGGTTTGTTTCAAATTCGAGAGATGATAACTGGCATGCTCTAGAGAGAGTGATGCGTACCTAAAAGGTACTATGAACTACGAGATTCACTGTACTGGTCACCCAAGGGTACTTGAAGGGTTTAGTGACTCAAATTGGATCTCTGATGCTGATGAGATAAAAGCCACAAGTGGATATGTATTCACACTTGGAGGTGGCACTGTTTCCTAGAAGTCTTGCAAGCAGACCATCTTAACGAGGTCAACAATGGAAGCAAAACTCACAGCATTAGATACCGCCACTGTTGAGGCTGAGTGGCTTCGTGAACTCCTAATGGACTTGCCGATAGTTGAAAAATCGATACCAACAATTCTAATGAACTGTGACAACCAACTGTAATTATCAAGGTGAACAGTTCAAAGGATAACATGAAGTTATCAAGGCATGTCAAGAGGCGGTTGAAATCTGTTAGAAAATTGAGAAACTTCGGAGTTATAGCTTTGGACTATGTTCAAACAGCTAAGAATTTGGGAGATCAATTTACAAAGGGTCTTTCACAAAATATGATAAACAATGCATCTATGGAATTGGGATTGAGACCCACGCGAGTTACTCTATAGTGGTAACGTGTTCTATGTGATCGGAGATCCCGTGAAGTAGGATGGTGAAACAAGCTATAGTTTAACTGAGAGAAAAGAACCTTTGAATAGGCTCATTCCAGTGAAAGATGCATTTCTCTTCAATCCTGTATGGCAGGTTGGTTTATACCTTAATGCGTTTCGAGTGGCCTCTTTGAAACAAGGGAGTTGTTTCTTTGAAGCAAAGATGTTGTCCTACAGAACATCTTTTGAGGAATGCACCTATATGAGTTTGACTACTGGGCATAGTCTATGAGATGTGGGTAATCTATAGAAACTCATGAAAGGCCTGGAGTATGACTTATAAGCTCCAAACCGCGGAGATGATTTCGCAGCCTAGTATCAGTGAAGGGCTCTGGTCAAACTTGTTTGCACAAGACTGTCAATTCAAGGCATAATCTACTGTACAGTTGTGAATAAGTGTAGCCTTAGTTCTAGATGGAAGTTCTACTTAACAGTCTCCGTCAAATACTGGTATATCAAAGATTACAGTGGATCTGAGAGCATTTCTAGTGAGGGTTGGCTTGAAATTCTTGGTGGGGATTGTTGGAATATATGGGCTTAGCCCATTTATTTATTCAATTAAAGAATTAAAAGCCCACTAATAAATGCTAGAGAGATAAGTGCTTAGTCCCATATGGGGGATTTGAAGAGGATCTTAACTGACTTAAATGGTGGACTCTGAGTACACATATTGCGAAGTCAATAAAAGAGATTGGCGTGCCACACGCGCATGCGCTCGCTCGCCTCGCCGAGCCGGGGCGTGGGCGTGTCGTGACAAGCTGAGCCAAGCGAGCGAGCGAAGCAAAGCGACGTGACGTGATGTGCTGTGGTGAACCTTTTGCCGATCATCAAAGTCATCAATTGAGAGAATTCATTCCAGTAACGGCTAATGAATAAACTACGGAATATTCCAACGGTTACAAGTTTGATTGCCACGAATTGATTGCGTTTGATGATGGGACTAAATACCAGGTGTCCAGGTTCATCCCCCCTCCCTCACTGCTCACCTATATAAGGCGCTCTCCTCTTCCTTCCTAAGGTGCACTGAGTACTCCTCCTTCTTCCTCTGTCTTTTGCTGCACTCTTGCATTTCCATCGCCAGCCACTGCGCGCACAAGTTCTGGCGAGAGCAGAGCCTCCGGAACCTCACCTTCTGCTGGAGATCATGCTCAGGATAGGCGGGCGATAAGGTTTTTGGATAGCGTTCAACGCGACTGCTCGCTTCCTCCCTGTTCGTCTGCAACATCTATGGCCGATCGCTGCAACGCCTACTTCCTAGTGGGCCAACTGCTGCAACGCCTACTTCCTGGTGGCCGAGGACCTGTTCGTCTGCATTGTCTACTTCCTGGTGGTCGCGTCGATCGACTACGTCCTCTTCTTCGGCTACTTCGAGGAGGACGCTCGAGGGACTGCACTGCATCGACCTCATCCTGCATCTTGTTTGTACGACTACATCGACTGAGGCCATCCCATGATTAGTATGACTAATCCAAATGGTAACGACCCACGATTAGTATGACTAATCCAAATGGTAACGATGCATCCGGTGCCTCCGGCACTAGTTCCGCCCTAGGGTACATTCTAATTCATCTGTGCCTACATTTGTTCTTGTTTATTAGATGTTTAAACTTGAACATTGGCACATATTTATTCTTGTTCATTAGATGTTTAAACTTGAACACTGCCACATATTATTTTATTATTAAATCACTCGACATATTCATGATAATATTTATGTTTAATTTTAGAATTAAAATATACGGAAATATGCCTAGATTTCTAACACGATATGTGGCATTCTTGTTTATTATATGTTATAAAATATTCCTAACTCACAAATGATGTACATGCATCCACATATAACGTTAACTTTTTTAAAAAGAATTCTAGACAAATGTTTAGTTTTCAAACTGTAAGAATATTTGTCAGCCAACAGAACATGTTTGAGGAATCTAATATACTAGCGTAGAAAAGTTACAAGACAATAGAATGGATCATAAGTCAATAGTCCTCATCAACTAGGATAAGAGAGTACAATTAGAGATGTGATGGAATTTATCTCTAGCAAATCTCTTGCATAAAAAATAGATATTAATGATTATTTGATTATAAGGATATATGTTAAGTGAAAAATCTATTTGTCCTAGCAAATGTGTAGAGATCCACTTAATGCATTAAAAATATAGTGATACAAATAGAAACAGAAGGGGTCTATGTTTTTTTAGCAAAGAGAAGGGCTATGGGGCGGCTGCTATCTCTATCTTTATTTCTCTATTCTCTACCTATATATATATATATATCTTTACCTATTATTAAAGCAAGTAACGCCTCTGCCCGGATTTTCGTACGTCGTGGTAATTTTGCAGAAAAACCCCTGATGTTTTGTGTAATCAACCCGCAGTCCAATTGTCAAGAGACGGGAGCCTCGGGTGGAAAAAGGAGGGAAGGGAGGGGGTTAGGGGAAAAAGCTTTTCTTTCTTCGGGGGATTGGGCGCGCCCCCACGCAGCCCCTGGGCGCGGCGCGACCCGGCGGCGCGTTGCCGACCCGACCGCGCCGCCCTCCACATCCCGCGCCGACCGAGCCGCCCCTCCTCGCGCCACCCCCTCCCCAGCCTTGGCCCCGACCGCCCGCCTCGGCCGGGGGAGAGGGAGGACGAGCCGGGGGAGAGAGAGAGAGAGAGAGAGAGAGAGAGAGAGAGAGAGAGAGAGAGAGAGGAAGAAGAGGAGGTGGGGACCGGAGGGAGGAGGAGAGGAGGCCTGTGGGCGCGCCGCCCGCCCGCCCGCCCGCGCTCGAGTTCCTCCGCGCCTTCGAGCAGCACCGCCGCAGGGCCTCCTCATCGATCCTGTGCGAAGCGTGGAGCTCCTCCTGTGATTCTATCGATCTCCCGCGTGGTGCAAGCTTTCCCGCCAGGCTCCCCGCCAATCTCCAATCCATATCTCGCCTCACTTCTCCCTTCCAATCTCATCGCGAGTGGCCGATGGCTATGGTAGGTCTCTGCGGCGTTGCCGGCGTAGGCCGCACAGTAGCGCCGTTCGATGGCGGGCCTAGAGAAGAATGGTCGGCGGCCCCTGCAAACGGATGGCTTCTTCACCGAGAGGTCTAACTCACGCGTCACCACATCAGGGATTCGTGAACTTGAAATCTTCACCATGACAGCCTCCGCCAAGTGCAGCATGTTGGCAGCCACGGAGGTCAATCCTCTTCCACAAATCCTAGGTAATTTCCCTCTCGTTTAGTTTGTGCATCAGTAGAAAACAAATCCCAATCAAGGTGTTGTTTGGGTTGCTTGATTGCTTAATTGGATAGCTGAGATGCCCTGCTCGTCAGATTTATGGGCTGGCCGGGTATAGGGTCAAGTAGATCCGGTTCACAAATGTAAGGTTAGTCAGATTGATTAAACTGAAAAACCTATGTTTCTTTTTATTCATGAAGTAGTGCAGACAAATTTGGCACTAGCTATTATCTGGTGTAGATGCTAGCCTGTCAGTATTATCAGTAGTTATCATCTTCCTATTTCACCATTCAGATGTTTTATTCAGTAAATATTATTTTGTCATTTTCACTCCCTGTTTTTGTCCAATTGGTAATTATATGTCAGTTAAATCTGGTGCTTGAAAATTTTACTTGTGAACATATTATTAAATATTGCCGTCCATTTTCAGGAGGCAAGGTGCCAGTAAAAGGGATGATGGAAGGCTTCAGAAGATGGAAGGCGCTATGTAGGAAATAAGAAGATGAAAATTTGAGTGGCAGTGGATTTTTTAAGTTTGTCAGGTTGCATATTTTGGTCATTTATCGCTTTAGTTTGGGTGAGGAACTGCTTAATGATGAGTTCTACATTGGACTGCAGCAAAAACGTGCAACTGGCAAGGTATGTAGTTGCGACAAGATTGCAGGAAGTAAGGAGTTGGCAAAATATCAGGCACTTGAGGCCTTACATGTGCATTTTCCTTAATGGCAGGAATATCATGAGCTTATAGAAGAATTCATGAGCGCTGTGGTGCAAATCTACGGTGAGAAAGTCCTCATTCAGGTGAGTCAGAGACTTTCAGTGTACTATTGTTGCTATGTCAGATCAATTTACTCTTATCACAAAATGTAACCGGTTTTTTTTTTACAGTTTGAGGACTTTGCCAATCATAATGCTTTTGATCTGCTTGAAAAATATAGCAAGAGCCATCTTGTTTTCAATGATGATATCCAGGTAAATGGAACCAAACAATGATATTTTTCTTTTTTACTATTACCAGGTGTGATCCTTAATTGAGTCATCACCATCATCCAGTCTGTTGCCTTTTATGGTTGTACCAATATGGAAATATGAATGATTGCAGGGCACAGCATCAGTGGTCCTTGCAGGTTTGTTAGCATCACTCAAGGTGGTTGGTGGGACCCTAGCAGAGCACACTTATTTGTTCCTTGGTGCTGGGGAGGTTAGTGATACTGTGATAGCCTCATAGCTTATCTTGGTGGACTTTTTTTTCCCTTTGCCGTCAAACTGTTGAAATATATCCGTTGAATTGAAATTGTTCCCATCAATGAGATTCTTCATTTTAGAGACATGGAAGAAAAGATTCTGATTATGTATTTGACTGCAGGCTGGAACTGGCATAGCAGAACTCATTGCTCTTCAGATTTCAAAACAGGTAACAGGGCGGGCATTTAACCAGGTTTTGGGGTGTGTGAGTGTGTGTTTGGGTCTCTGTATGACTCTATCTTCTCCAATTAATATAATGATATGCAGCTTTCCTGCGTGTTTGAAAAAAAAAGAATGCTTAGACCAACTGTGATAGTGCCATGAGACATACGTCACAAAAGCAAGGATTCACAGTGGTGTAACTGATGTCTGTTGCATTTGCTTCTCAGTTTTGCAATAAAAAACAATCATTACATTAAACATGGTGTATGCTCTACCGGGTAAATAATTCCCTTTTCCTTGCAGGTGAAGGTAAAAAATTTTATGGTAGATGTCAGGTCCATCAACAGCCTTGATACATGTCCAAGTCATGAGCTTTCTCAAGACAATAATCTTAATGAAACTTCACAAGCGCGACAGGATTTGGCAGAAGGTAGTCATTGTCTTTCAAAAGGAAGTTCTCACCAGTGGATGAAATGAGAAGCCATTGTTGGACTTGTTGCTTGTGAGGTATGCCAGCCATTCTAGATGTCGCAATTCATATTGTATTTAGGCTACGAAAGAATCTAAAGCTGTTTGATGGTGTAGTTGTTTTTCCTTTTCAAAAACTCACGTTGTGTCAATTCCTCTCCATTTTCAGTGCATTATTTTTCATGTGTTATTTTGGACAAAGTTAGACTCTTCAAATTCTGAGTACCATAACTGAATATCCATTACAAATTGGTCTTTCTATTAGCACAATCGTTATCCTGAACTATTCTGAACCTTCCAAGAATGCTGATGGTTGGTTGGAGAAATTGCTTTCGTTACTATTGTACTTTTATACGCTATCTAAAATGTTACCCAGCAAGGGTAGCAGTAGTCCCTCGGTAGCAACTCATGCATTTTTCCTTTTTGTTTCAAGGTTTATTAAACCGATAGTTTAGAATGTTAGGTCTGTTCCAGTAGCAACTCATGCATTTTTCCTTTTTGTTTCAAGGTTTATTAAACCGATAGTTTAGAATGTTAGGTCTGTGGTGGAACACATAGTTTGTGCCACTAGATTGATTTAGCAATGCTATTTGAGATGCCATTTTTTTTCTGTTTCTAGTTTTCTCACTGCTTGACCTTGAAAAAATGGTGTTTTCTTTATGTTGATGAATACTCCTCAATTTGTTTCTCTTGGTTTCTTATAATGCTGGCGTTCCCTTTGTTGCTATTATCTACTTCATATCCTATATCCTATGGAATCTAATTTCATTGTTTTATTTGCGTGCTTTCTTACGTAGACTGTTCGCCGCCCGCTCCCGCTGAATTGTGCTAGGCAGGCCGGCCGCTCGACCGGCCGTGCTCTGTTAAGCCTGGTATTGCTGCGAGTGACGACGCCGCGTGGCCGCAACGCCGACGCGTGCGAGCTTCGCCGTAGCTCTCCAGCTGCCGCGCTTCGCTCGGCCTGCCATTGGATTTGTGCAGGAGTCGCGCTCGCAGCGGTGCCACCACCGTTGCTCAGCCACACTGCTACGCTCGCTGGATTGGAGAAGCCGAGAGAGAAAGATGAGAAGATCAGAAGAAGAGAAGGGGAAGAGAAGATGCCTCCTTTCCCTCTCAACGTCATGCTCAAGCTCACCGGCGGAGCTCGGGAGTGTTGACTGGTGACCCGAGCCACCACCTCCTAGCAGGAAGCGCATGCTTTGCTAGCTCCGGGATATGAGGGAAAAATAAGCAATGGTGAAAAGAGGAAGAAACGAGTAGGATGAGAGAAACGAGGAGAGGAGGTGGTCTGTGCGAGATAAGCTCTAGCACTCCGCAACGTCAGTTGGAAAGAAATGGGCAAGCGCTTTGAACTCGCTCAGAACATAATCTCTATCTCTACCTAATATTAAAGCAAGTAAGACTTTTGCCAAAAAAAATTCGTCACTTGTCAGAGAGCTCCCGCGCCGCCTCGGCCCTGGCCGCCTGCCACGGCCGCGCTCGAGCCGCGCCGCCCGGCCTCGGCCCCAGCCACCCACACCGCCCCAGCCAAGCCGGGCGGCGGGCACAGGCCGGGCGGCGCGACGCGGGCGGACAGGGTCGGGGAGGCAGCTCTGGTGCATCCGGACGGTGTCATTAGTTTGAAAAACACAATTGATCTTTTACCGTAGCAACGTACGGGTATTTTGCTAGTATAATATTAAAGCAAATAACGCTTCCACCCCGTAATTTCGTATGTCAACAGTGAACTTAGAAAACCACGTGAACCGAAGCACTGGGTACCAAAATTGTGCAAAAAAGCATGAACCGGCACCAAAAACGTGTCAACCGGGCCCTTGGGTATAAACCGAGATAAACCCCGTTCACCTCGTGAACCGGAAACCCAGCTTCCTAAAAAATCCAGTGCGCACGGGACTAAAAAACCAACAATAAAATGGTGGTCTCCACCTCCCGAGGAAGGTCTTGTTCGGTTTGAAGGGGATGGGAGAGAGTTACAGGGGATTGAGAGGGATTGTTAAATCTGCTACATGTCAAAATACCCCTCAATCTCCTCCAATCTCCCTCATTAACCTAACAAGGCCGAAAGGAGGCCAACCACTTGGAATGCATTTCATTCATTTTGTAAGCGCACATTTCAACATACCTGAATCTTTCAGGATTAGGTTCAAGTGAACCACCCCACTAAAATCTATGATATGTGGTATTCCTTTTTATTATCTGCTATAAAATATTCTTAACTTACAAATGATGTACATGCATCCACATATAACGTTAATTTTTTTAAAAAAAATCTAGCCAAATGTTTAGTTTTCAAACTTTAAGAATATTTCTCAGCAATCAGAACATGTTTCATCAATTGGATAAGAGAGTACAATTAGAGATGTGGTCATATTATATGGTGCAATATCGATGTACCTATTTTTTTTATCTCTAGCAAATCTCTTGCATAAAAAATAGAAATGAATGATTATTTGAGTATAAGGATATATGTTAAGTGAAAAATCTATTTTTCCTAGCAAATGTGCAGAGATCCACTTAATATAATAAAAATATAGTGGCACAAATAAAAAAATCCATAAGTTTCAAAAATACAATTAGGATTTTACCGTAGCGACGCACATGCATTTTGCTAGTATATATATTACTAAAATGACTAATCTTAATCTTGACGCTTAGGAAGTGAGCCTAGCTCTATAGGGTGGGAGGTGTGATCGTGCACTTTAACCACCTAGATTCGAGTTCCCTCTAGCTCGAATTTGGATGCATATTTCTTCTTCTTTTTTTGACGATCAGGAGGGGGTGGGGGAGCGTCCCCACCTGATTTTCATTGATGGGCTTTTAGGCCAGCCAAAAAGATTACAATACTGAATTTCAGCAGTTTATCTAGAGGAAAAAAAAGGGGATTTTACAGATAAAAAATCGTCTAGCTCCATCTATTTTTTTTCTTAATCTTCACGCTTATGGTACTGTAAAACTTCGTGACAGACACCTCCCCCTGTGGAAATCGTCGTCCCGCGAATACTCTATCCGCACCCTCCGATTTTTGTCGTCCTACCGCTGCACCATCCGAGCTGTCTGATCTTACTCCACCCACCGCTCGTCGCTCTCTTAACGCGACACCAGAAAAATCACACACCACGTCCTCCAAAAAATCCGCGCATCACGTCCCCTTTCCTCATCACGCATTGCAGAAATAATAGGAGGGCGGACAAACTCCTGCATTCATGAGACACAGTTAGCGACGCCATCTCTCTAGTGGAAGTCCTTTTGTTTAACTAGGTAATAATTAGAGATTGAGTTGTAACTAAAAAGGTGCAATCTATTTTAGATAAGTAAGGAAAAGTTTAAACCCTACCACCTCTTCCTGTGCCACCACTCCCCCCCCCTCCCCCCGCCCCCCATTATTGTTCATGTGAACAGTTTTGGAATATTTAGGCTAGACCTATTTAATTCATTTAATCTTAATGCCCACGTTTAATGCTAGGTGGTAATCCCACCTGGGTAGTTAAGGAGTATCTTAACCAACTTAAATAGGTGGACTACGTGTACGCTAATTGAGAAGTTGAGAAAAAGAGAAAGGGTGCCACGCGCGCTCGCTCGCTCGCTGAGCCGTGCCGAGGCACGGCGCGGCGCGGTGACGTGATGTGTGGGCTGGGCTTAGTCTGTTTTTGCAGTTTTTAATCACGAGTTGATGATTAGTAATTGACGGTGTGTTTAGTGACTAGTAACTAACGTGGATTAAAAGGCTAACAACAATGACTAGTACGGCTGGAGGTTACTGGTAACTGACACTGTTGAATGGCTGATTAATTGCTATCATTGGCATTCCCATCGCGAGCCTCTGCGCGCATAGAGCTTGCGAGAGTATGCCTCCGAAACTTCGTCCTACTACGACACTTGCACGAGTAGGCAGGCGATCAAGTTTTTGGGGAGCGCGTCTTCAGCGCAACTGCTCACTGCGAATGACTACGTCCTACTACTTCCTGGAGGCTGTTTGAGGGACTGCTCTGCACCAACTCGTCACTGCATCGACTCTGATCAACTACATCGAACAGCCTGAACTGACATTTCAAGCATAATGTCTGATACGTCCAGTTCTGGTAACGGCGCATCTATTGTCTCCGGCAATGGTCCTGCCCCTGGGTACATACTGAACTTTCTTTGGTTCTTTCTTTCAGTTTTGTTTATGTTCAAATCTGTTTTAAACATAAACGCTTGCACATGCTCTGTGTCACTCACAATAACCATGATTTACTTAATATTCAAAATTAAAATATGCCGTAAAATGCCTAAATCTCTAACAAACAGTACCCGTACACCCCAACTTCTCCCTGCAGATCGGCGAGCAGCAAAGTCACCGGGGACCATGGGTCGACGGCGGCTCTTCTCCCCTCGCTCTTGCACCTCATTGGACTACAATCTACGCCGGTTGTCCCCGACAAACGACGCACCTGACAGCGGATCTGTTATCTGCTCCTGCAAACAGCTATTTGTAGCTGCGAAAGCCAGGAGCGAGTAGCGCGCCCGCCCCTGAAAATGTTGTTTCAACCTTCCTTGAAAACTGTTTTTTAGTAGTGTAATGTTTTCAAGAAATTATTGTGTTAAATAAAAGGTCTGATTTAAATCAAGCATAAGCTTTTACATAGTCTCAATCATAACACATGGATAGTACTGATTTGCACTTTGTTATGACTCCTACAGATAGTACGATATATATAGCTGTCCATAAGATGTGAATACAGTTGTAAATTACCTGGATTCGAGGCTGGGTTGATATCGGTGAGGCCTATAATGTCGCCCTCATATGTAGAGATATCTGTACACATCCCTATTATTAAAAGTCAGCAGTTTAGAAAATTGTATCACATTACATGGTCTCTACCAAGTAAGCATGACAACATTACCTCCTGATTGGTACAAATTGTTCTATAAAGCCCATGGGTTTTTTTTTCCACCCCCCCCTTTGCCCCTTTTTTTTGGGAATTCCCCCCCCCCCCCCCCCCCCCCCCCCCCCCTCTCTCTCTCTTCTTTCCCTCTCTCTGCCTCTTAAGTTCTATATGATCAACATCCTCTGGCTGGCATCTGGGTGCATTTTGAGTACCTACGTGTAATTTTGAGAGTAGAGTCCTCATGGTTAAATGAAATGAGAAGAAGAAAATGCTGTCATGCAAATCAATTGAGGACCTCTTGCTCTATCTCTATATAAACTAAAAGCTATCAATCTGGACTTTGGTAGACTATTATCAAACAAGTAATGTAATCATCTGATCCAGTTGATTTGGCACCATATTCACAGTAAACTGAAAACGTAAATTTGGAACCTACATAGGCAAGAACAAACATAGCACACGGAAATCTGTACTGCAAGCGACCTTATAAAATCTCTTTGGGCATACAATTTGTACCTCGGTTGGTGATGTTTGAGAGGTCTCCAAACGGTGTTCTACCAGTGTCTCTCAAATTCATTTATGTTAGCCTGCACACAGAAGATTAATCACCAATTTAACACTTCTCCCATCTTAATCACTTAACCTATTGAAGTTGCCATTTGCCAATCTGTCGAAGAACCATATTTAAACAGGATGATACACATGTCAAAAGTGATACACATGTTAACAGGTTCACATATTAACAGGGTTTCATACACAGATATAGCAGGCTACAACTACAAACTCCAAACGACATGTACAATTCACACTGAAAAACAATGACAGAAGAAGTGGCAAACCCAGAAGCATTGCTGCAAAGAAATTCAGAGCTGAAAAGGCAGATGAGACACCAAATTTGCAGTAGTAATACTTGTTTGCACGCAGCATTGCACTTTTACTATGTAATAATCTCCAGATATGTAATGCAGGGGAAGAAAGAGTGCTTAGGTTCTTGCAAAAGTATTCTATCAAAACAGAATATCTCATAAAGGTATATGGTATATACTACTTGCCTGCCAATGATGTTTTGAACAAGATTGAATGCTCATCAAGATATATATATTGCTTACCTGCCAATATGAATTCTCACTACTAGAAAATGACCTTCCGTCCTGAGGCTTAGTACCAGTCACTTTTTTACCCAGTACTAATGTGAGCATTAGTACCGAGCCTAAGGGATAGTCCCCAAGGAGGCTCCCGTGACCCCCTTTAATACCGGGTGGAGCCTCCACCATTACTAAATCTACCGTCCGGACACCCCACGTGCTGCTCTGGTCCTTATCCCTTCCTCCTCCTTTCCTCCTCTACACTGTCTCCTATCTCTATCTCTCTCCCTCCTCTATCCTCTATCTCTCTCCCTCCACGCTCCTCGATTTGTGCCTTCCCTCCCCCTCCGCTCGCCCCTCACCAACGGTGAGGAGCGGCAGCGGGGCGGGGCGAGGTGAGGTGGCGGCGGCGACGGCGGGCGGTGGCATGGCGAGGCGAAGGCAGAGCGGCAGGGCAGAATGGTGGGGTGGAGGCGGAGCGGTGGGGCAGCGGATGGAGGCAGAGGGGTGGCAGTCGGAGGCAGAGGGGCGGGCGGAAAGGCGGTGGGGGTGGAGGCAGAGGGGCGGCGGGTGGAGGCAAAGGGGCAGCCGGAGGGGCGGTGGGCGGAGGGCTGGCGACGAGCGGAGGTGCGGCGGGCGGAGGCGAAGGGGCGGCTAGAGGGGCAGCGGGCAGAAGGGCCGGGGCAGCGGGAGCGCGGGCGGCGGGAGCGGCGGGGACGGGGCCAGTGGGGGCCGGCGGCGTGGGAGGGAGGCAGGCGGGCATCAGTGGGAGGGGGCGGCGGGACAGGTGAGGGCTGGGGGATTTCATTTTTTTAATTTTTTAATGTTGGCGGCGGGGGAGGGAGGCGGGCGGGCATCGGTGGTAGGGGGCAGCGGGATGGGCGAGGGCTGGGGGATTTCATTTTTTTAATTTTTTAACACCCTTCAACCGGTACTAGAGGGACCCCCTCTAGTACCGAATTGTTAATACTGGTTACACAATCGGTACTAGAGGGGGGTTCCCAACCGGTATTACAGATGTTTTCTCTAGTAGTGTCTCCTGATTGTTCTATAATTTGTACTTGTTTTCACATTATTATTATCATATTTGTTCAATGTGTATTGCAATATAAATATTTTATTATCCGTAGCAACACAGGGGCACAATCCTAATAAGCAATAAGAGATAACTTTCCATTCAAAGATATATTCAGTCATGCAAACAAAGAGGGCGCTGCGTGGTCAGGCACTCACACGTTGATCCGGAGCGGCTCCCGTCCTGAGCGTGGATCACAGGCGTAGATGGTGGTCGCGCGGTCACGTCTGGACGCTCACGGCAGACTCGCTGCGGCACTTCGGTGGTGGAGCTCCAGCCCCTGGGCGGCCTAAGGAGTCGACTGCAGTGTCTGCTGGACTTGGGTTTGGATCACAGGCAGGTGTGTAGTCAGAGAGACGTCCCTAGGGGAGGTGACGGTGATCGCCGCCGCACCTGGGCAGCGTGCGATCGACCCGCCTCTGCTCGGCTCGCAACGCAGTGATCGGAGAGCGGCGGCTCCGACCGCTGAGCGGCAGCGATCGCAGGGGCCGCAGGGCGAGCGACGTCCTCCTCATCTGCGGCGACAACGGAGATGGCATAATCTTTTTTCCTCTTGCGTACAGCGTGCGCTCGTATGCTTGGACACTTACTGGGTGAGTTTTGTGAACGTTCGATGCATATGTTAGTACAGATCTCAAAGTGGAAGTTGTATAAGAAAAAAAATTCCGAAAGTTATATAGGTTTGTCGACAGGAGCCATAACTTGGAACCCGTTAAGGATCATGAGCACCATCCCTTCTTCCCTAGCGAGCCTCCACCCCCACCCCCAATGGTGGCTACTGCGGCACCCATCAGTAATCCTTCCACCGCACCCTTCCCAATCTGGCACCCCTCCTCACCCCCCGCCATCGGTCATCGGCCACCGAACTTCCGGCCCTGGTCGGCCGGCTGCACTCCCACACCTGCCTCCGTCGCTGGTCAATCCCCAACCTCCGCCGGGCTTCCACTGCCACCAACCTTCTCCTCATGGGCGGTGGCCATTGTAGCCACCAAAACCTGAACCCCTAATCCTAACTACCGCCGGCATTGATCACTAACCACATTCGGCGGTGACTTCGCCGCCAACCCGCCCCTACCCATCTCCCACCCCTTCGGTTGCAGCTTCTCCGACACGAGCTCGCGGTGGCACGGACCGAGCGAATGAAGCTTCCCCTGACCAAGGATGCAGTGGCGAGGAAGAAGATGAGAATCATGCGACCTCCCTTGGCTGCACGAATCTTAAGAGTGGAAGCTACCGTAGTAGCAATGCGGCATGTTTTAAATAGCGAGCTATAGCCTCGCTATAGCGTTTTAAAAGGATAGACGCTAGGATACTGCCATTTGTGGTGCTACAGCAGCTATATAGGTGCGAAAGCGCGATTTAGCGGCACTAAGAGCAACTCCAAGAGTATCCTAAAAAATTCTTCCCCAAAACTATGTATTGGGGGTTCTCCAAAAAAAATTTCCCCCAAAAGCATATCAGTCCACAACAGATCGCTAATAAATAGCCCCCAATATTTCAAACACAGGCCACATCATCGTATTGGCCCATCGGAAGGGACGCGCGGGTATGCGGGAATCAGGATTGGGGGAGGAACGCCAACGCTAAAATATACGCGGTGGATTGGGGGAGGAACGCCAACGCTAAAATATACGCGGTGGCGGGCTGTTTTTTAGCGTCGCTAAAAAATTGGGGAAGATTTAGGTGGATTGTTGGAGTTCATTTTTTCTCTCTTTTTTCCTAAAAAAGGTATTGGGGGTAAGATTAGCAGCCTCTTGGAGTTGCTCTAACCGCATAGCTTTAGCGTTCATTTAGCGTCGTTATTCCAATTTCTGCTGGCGAGCCAAAAATATGAACCAGCCTGGCAGCCAGCGACTCCAATTTCGAGCCCATGGAGGCCCAAAACGACTCGATCTGAACCCTAACTAAAACCCCAGTCCCGGACTCCTGCACGCGTTCCAACTGGGAAGGTTTCCGGAAGTTTATTTTCTTACCCAACTTCCACTTATGCATGAAGACCAGCCCATGCCTTGCGAGCAGGAACGGAAGCGTCAGGCGTAGTAGGATCGGAGCGATGCAAAACGCACAGAAACGAGACAGGCAGCGGTGCTGGGTCGGGCTCGGATCAATTCCGATCCGCCACCAATCACAACGCGTCGGTGTTCCGAGTCGGAGCCCAGGCACGGCCACGGCTCCATATAACTCCCGAGTCCCGAGCACCCCTTTCCCCCAACAAAAGCAGCACACCGTGCAGCTCTAGACGTGTCGCGTCGTGCCCATCGTCGTCGCACTGCCTTCTCCAACGACCGGATCAATGGCCGCCGTCTCCACCGAGGAGGAGGAGGAGCCGCCCGAGGCGAAGAAGGTAGAAGAGCTGGAGGAGGAGGAGCCGGCGCCCTGGCCGGCCGCCGTGGCGGCGCGCTACGAGCGCCTCGACAAGCTCGGCGACAGCATGTTCGGCGACGTGTACAAGGCCTGGGACCGCGCCGGCAATCGCCTCGTGGCCGTGAAGCGCCTCAGTGGCCGGACCGACGACCGCTTCGTCCAGACGGCCCTCCACGACTTGGCCCGGGAGGCCATGTCCCTCGCCGCCTGCCGCGGCCACCCGTCCGTCGTCAAGCTCGTGGCCACCCACGCCGACAGCGGCCGCCGCGACGGCGACTGCTTCCTCGTCACCCGGTACGCGGGGCCCCTGAACCTGCACCGGTACCTGGCGCTCCGGTTCGAGCAGGAGCGGCCGTTCACGGAGGCCGAGGTGCGCGACGCCATGCGGCAGCTCCTCTCCGGCGCCAAGCACGTGCACAAGGCCGGCGTCCTGCACAGGGACATGGCGCCGGAGAACGTGGTCGTCGACCGGACGAAGAAGGGCAGGATGGTCTACAGGATCTGCGGCTTCGGCATGTCTGCGTCGCGGGTGGCGGGGAAGGACGGCGTCGCGGCGCTGGCGTCGGCGAGCCCGTACCGCGCGCCGGAGCTCTTCCTCGGCTCCGAGGACTACAACGAGCGGGTCGACACGTGGGGGCTGGGCTGCATCATGGCCGAGCTCGTCGCCGGCGCCGGCGGGCCGTTCTTCGGCAAGTCGTATGCCGAGGTGTTCGAGAAGGTGCAGCACGTGGCCGGGACGAGGGGCATGGTGAAGTGGGCGGGGCTGGAGCGCGTCGCCGGGCGCGATCGGGCGGCCCGGCTGCGGGAGAAGGGCTTGGCCACGTACGCCGGCTGCCTGCGGGAGGTGTTCCCGGAAGGGGTGATTTCGGAGCGCGGCTTCGAGGTTCTCGCCGGGCTGCTGGACACCAACCCGGAGAGCAGGCTCACCGCAGAGGAGGCGCTCCAGAAGCTGTGGTTCCGGCGCTATGGCTTCGCTGGCCGCTGCTTCGCGCCATGACGGCGACGGGCGAACAAGGGTCTCGAGTTAGCGTAGATCGACATGTTCTTGCTTTTTCTTTTTCTTTTTTATTTTTTTGAGATTTATTGTAGAGGCAACTAGGGAAAAAATCCACATTCTTTGTACGGACATCATATAAGTTTTTTGTTGGTTATAAACGAATATTAATTAGTTGACATCTTTTCATTCTTTTTATTTATTTAGTGATTTGAAGTCATCTTTGTCATTGCGCCATAACTTTAACTTTATTATTTACAAAAAGTAATCTGTAAATAGTACCTCCGGTTAAACATGCTCCGGATGTTGCAACAAGTAACTAATTGCAGATTGAATTATTCGTCATCTAATTCTGGCCAGAGGGAGTACTATATCTTGTTCAAATGACTTTCCATGTTTCTTTGGGCGATAAGCTCTTGCTTCCTATAGTACTTCCGAACAATTATTTGTCCCGCTGGGGTCTCTTAGACAGCGTGATATTGCCGTCACAGCAGCTTCAATTGATGCATCCTCTCCCTGACCATGTTCAAGATGAACAAAGATGCCGTCAGTAAATTTATCGCAAATCCATCCATACATGTAAACCACAAATACAGAGCAAAAAAGTAGAAACTTGGGTCTTTTAATCAATCCTTTTCTATAGGGATTTTTAAATTTCACTAGTAAATCAACTCAGGAAAGTGTTCAAAAGACTTTACAAACTATGGTATGACTTTCAAAACTAATTGTCACGTTCAAACCATATTCTGTCAATTACTGAATCGGAACTACCAAAGATGCAAGGAATAGGTACTGCAATGCCATATGAATATATCATGATAACTAAATAGATCAAATGATAGATAGAATGTCACCTTTTCTTTCCAGTAGAACATGTTCCCATACTTCCCTGAAACCTGACTCCAAAAGCTCCGAGGGATATCTAAATCAACTAATGGGCCAATGTTGAAATTTATTATGTTACCTGCCAAAAGATTCCCAGATTCAGTACATATGTCCCACCAACAAATATCATAGCAAGTAAATTTCAGGTGTTTTTGTAGTACACACAAGATGCCACAACAATGGGTGCTGAAATTCAATTTATTGACATTTTCAAATAGACAGCTATAATATTGCTACTAGTAACATCATGTGTGATTTGGATTAACAAGTGGCAAAATACTTACAACATTTAGAAAAATAAGAAACATATGCTGCAAATAAGCATCTTACCAAAGGTTGGATCAGCAACAAAAACAATAGTTCGCTCATCAACCTGCCAATAATCTTTGATGGCCAATCCTGAAAAATATAGCGTCAAAATAAATTATATAAACATGATGTCACATTCAGAGTCATGACAAGATAGGGATTTGCATCCTGCTATCCAGTTAGGTCATGGACTTATGGTCCAATCAAGTGCTTTCCCTTAAGCAAAAAGAAGGGCCATATTAAGTATTAGAAACATTACACAAATATATGTTAAGAAATTTAATTGAAATACAGGATGCCTATTGAGCTGATATGGTAAACTAAATATTGGAACTGTAAAATAAAGGGAAACCTTAAGAAGACAAAAAAAACAATTAGGAACAGCATTGTGCTGTTGTTATTGGGAGTTGGCAATGATATTGCAGAATGTTCTATTGGAACTTTACCTTAGGAACAACAAACATCTACAAGCCAACACATCTCAAGGATACAAACCATATAGTTCAAACATGAAACCATCTCCAAAAGGGTAGTTTAAGTATGTTTCTTTTGTTGTAAATCATAGCAAAAACAACAAAACCATACTTCATGAAGGTATGTGAAACATATTTGATCATGCTCATGTGGTTAATCAAACCACTGTAAAACAAATCAACTATCCAAGTTAGGAAACTGTGACCAAGCACACCATGATTACAAGTATTTTTGAATAGAGGCAGTGAGATGAAAGAATGGAAAGCAAGTCAAAGACCCTACCACATATAGGGTAAAAAACTCACCAGGTGTATCAGGATAATTTTGTGCAAGAACTCGCAGTTTGTACCCTGTATCCTTCTCCAGGTCTTCTATCTCTTGGCGCAAACGGTTTTCCTAGAACAAATAACCCACCTCTATAATTGATGTGCACATAACAAGACAGTAAAATTTTCAGGTACAAGAAAAAAGTAACCCATGCAAGCATTCCTCTTCATATTAGTATACGAGTTAACATCACTTTTCAGCAAATACATATATGGCATGATTAAACTAACGGATCATAAGGAAATTCAAACAGTAGAATGTAAAGTGCCTCCACCAGACAACTATATCCTATACAAATGTTCAGTTTTCCCTTGTTCCTGTGAAAAAATACGCGGGCCACTAAGGATATCTAATCCTAGACAAATAAATAGTATCAGCATCCTCAGCATGTGTCAAATTTTGATCATCCCATGCTCTCAGAATTAGTTTTCCATCATTTAGTTATCCATATTGTTCCTGTGGAGTCTGGACACTAAATTTTTGAAGTGCCTGTGAAGAAACAAAGGAGTGCAATGTGCAATGGCATGGACTGAAATTACCTGACCAGAGGAAAGAAAACCAGCGACATCAATGACAGTAGTAAATTCTTTAGGAAGCAATTCTGGTTTGTTTACCCCAGTCCTGGCGTTGGCCGAACCAACAACTGCAAGTACCATATGTTACCCGACACTTTTCTGGTGAAGAAAAAACATTTTTACTAAAAAAATGCATGCATGCTTCTTTTTTCACTAGACATGCTAGTAAGAAAAGATAAGGACAACAAATTGCAGACCCCAGTCCTGGCACTTGCCAAACCAACAACTGCAAGTACCATATGTTACCCGACACTTTCTGGTGAGGAAAAAAACATGTTTACTGAAAACAAAATACATGTATGCTTCTTCTTTCACTAGACATGCTAGTAAGAAAATATAAGGACAACAAATTGCAGAGTGCATTAAAAAAAACGTTACAAGCACTGCATGGCAGCATATGGAGTCAATATGAAGCTGCAACTCAACAAGGGGGTAGCTTACTCGAGTTAGAGTTTAATCTCACAAATATTTGGGTACTCCATTTCTCTTTTTCACCGCTCACCCTAGTTTAGGAATCCCACAAAGATTCTTTTAAACTTTGTATTCTTTTTTTCTGGAGTAAAAATTGTATTGATTACCATACAATGATAGTACTATGGATGCCCCAGTAATAAATTACTTAAGAGTACAAAATCTGTCATATCTCTACATCTTATTTCAAGAGCCTCCCATGTCCACGTCCCAAGCTTTCCCCAGTTCATATTTGTCGAGTAGGCAGGTACAACAATAAAATATTTAGGCGACGAATACAGCGATTCGGAACCAATACCCTCCCACCATCCTTCACTTAGGAATGTTCCACCAAGCATGGCAAACTTGAGACTAAAAGAAAGACTAAGCGAGCTTACAGCAAGTGAAGCAGACGGCAAGGGCGAGCGCGCCGGAGACTGCGGCCTTCCATGGCACAACGCCGGCGAACTCGCTGGCCCAGGAAGCGGCAGCCTCCCTAGCAGAGGCGGCGGGGTGCGAGGTCCGACTGGCGCAGCAGCGGACGGGAGGGAGCGGAAGGGCTCTTGGCTGTGTGCGGCGAATGGATAATGGCGACGAGGTTGGCGCTGTTGCTCTCGAGGGGGTCAGTGGAAGAAGGCGAACGGATGGGAGGAGAAGAGCCATGCTTTTTTCTCGCTTTGTTTTGCTTTTGCATTTTCTTTTGAAGCCAAAGAGGTAGAGACTAGCAGATCTTTTTTTTCCTTTTATTACTAAAAAATTACTAAAAATATTTTTGCCTCAAACTTGGTTTTAAAAATAATTTAAATCATGTCGTTACCTTCATGATTCTCATCACCGCACGGGATGGAAGCATCCACACACCAATAGAGTAACAACATTTTAATTCGGATGCAAATACTAATAATTTTGAGCGTAAATAAGAATGGGGTGATTCAAATTTGAATCTGCATTCGGATATTTGGGTGATATGCTCGTCTACAAGAATACATCCTTTTGAAAATCAAAAATACATGTAGAGATCAAAATTATTATATATAGAAAACTATACAGCGTTGACCATATTAATTATAAATACATCATTAGTCATAAACAGACAGGACGTGTTTATACAATTTAAAATAAATAATTTAAAAAGTTAAATAGTTATCATTGTTCATAGAGAACTTTAGAACAGTTTCTAAAAAATAGTCATTAGTCATACATATCCTTTAGAACTTGAATGTGGGCTATTCAAATTTTAAATTATATATCATTAGTCATATTAAAGTTAGCGTAAATTAGTATTAATGTAACAATATTAATAGTAATTAGTCACATAGAAATCTTTTGAATAGTTTCAACTTTAAAAAATTGAATGCGAGCACTTTAAATAGGTAATTAGTTGGCAACATTCTAAATTTTTCCCAATTGATGCAAGTAGAAAATTGCATGTGCATAGCTTAATTATTTTTTATGTTCCTTGTGGTACTATTGTGGTCTGAGTCTCTAAGTATTGATGTTGGCATTTTAATCTAATTAATTTTTTTAGTGGTAGACGATATGTCCGCATGCTTCATCAATCTTGAAAATCTCAGTAGTTCAGGAAATATTTTGTAGCAATATAGATGAGTAACCTGTCGTCCTTAGTTTTTGAAATTTTGAAATTAATAGCAGGTGAAATTAACCGGTCATTCAGTCATGGTTACAGACCTAACCAGTCATTCAGTCATGGTTGCTCACTACCCTGTTTCTCTTAGATCTTCAACCAGTAAACCAAAACTCAGATCACTTGGGTGGATGCTCTCTTATGAATGAAAACAATCAGATCACTCATGTACAAAACAGTTGCACATATGTATTCCAAATTTACGTTGTCTTTCAGGGTGCCCATGTAGAACCGTGAGCATTCAGACAAATATTGATATAGTTGAATATAGACCCCCACAACAAAGTGCAGACTCAAATTGGAGTTAAACGGGAGTTAGGATACGATTATCAGTCGCCCGATCTGATAAACACAGTAACCTCTGATTTTCTTCTTCCCCGTTCAAGCAGATAGAGCTGAAAGAAGCCTATAAAGCGCAGATTTCCTGCATATAGCAATGAAACTTGACGCATTGCCTAGACTAACTTATAGCAACTGATTATTTTTTGCACCAAGAATAATAATTACAAACCTTGCAGGGATAAAATACATGGGCTGCCATCTCGAGGCCTATTCAATACAATGGACCTAACTGCATGAAGCTAGGCCGTGGTGCCAAAACTCTCAGGTTTCCTCTATACCAGCATCTAACAGATATCAGCTTCCCAAACGGGAATCAAAATACTATTGGAAAAAAAAAACAAATATGGCCTGACATGGTAAAGCTATGGACCCAAAAATTTAATCTTTGGGAAGGTCGAGAAAATCAGCAATTATGTCATCTGGGAGCTCTTCCTTCACTATCCTGCACAGCAATACCTGCATGGTTGTTGATGCCTGTATGTTAGATACTACACCCAGATGGCAGAATTTCTCAAGTAAATAACACGTTCAGCATCAATTTGCTACATTCCATGATAATCAATAGCTCATTGCCCTATATTAGTAGTTATATGTTTTCCAAAAAAAACAACATAGGTAATTCTTAGCGAGACACTTCTGGAAAAGACACTTATCTACATAACATCAAGCCACCAAGATACTCTAAAGAGTAGGCAATCTTGTACAAGATGCCTATAGACAGATGTTCTATAAAAACATGCTTTTTTAGTGGAAACACCGACCATTGTCACATTCCCATGATTTCGAATTCAAAGATGTTTTGACTATGAATTAGGGCTCTTTGTCTGACTGATGCAATTAACAGTTAAAATTGCAGGAAGCAAAACTTAAGTTATCACCATTCTACTTAGGAAAAAGTTCATTTTACTCCCCTCACCTATTTACTTTGTCCACTTACCCCCTAAGCAAAATTTAGGCTCACTTTACTCCCCCGAACTATTTCATTTGGTCCAATCTACCCCCTAATTAGATTTCTCTTTTTTGTTTCCTCACGTACAAGTTGAGTTTTAATTTCAAATTTTTTCAGTTGACTTATAACATGATGCTCTGCGTTAGAAAAATACATTGGCAATTTTTCGTTATTACTTTTTGTACAGTTTTGTATATCTAAGATCAATTTCGTATTAAATATTCCTAACCTATGAAAATAACCATGAAAAAATTGTAGTATAATTTTTTAACATAAGACATCATGTTTTGTATCTGCTCACAAAATTTGAACTGAAAATTCAAGTCATACACGGAGAAACAAAAAAGAGAAATCTAATTAGGGATGATTGGACCAAATGAAATAGTTCAGGGGATCAGGGTGAGCCTAAATTTTGTTCAGGGGGTTAAGTGGACAAAGTGGATAGGTGAGGGGAGTAAAATGAACTTTTTCCTTCTACTTACTAGCTGTCTTAAGAACAGCTGCCTGGACCACCAATTGTTTAGCTACTCAACCACTACTAGTTTTCCATGTCCTTCGGACAATGCATTAGAACGTAAACCCCCACTTCTCTACCTATATGGTCATCAACTCAACCAAAAACCATAACTAATATGTCAATCCATTTCCATAGCATCACTCAGTTGAACATGCAGTTGGACTGACTCATCAAACCCACACTGCTATACTGAGCAGGGTGCAATAAATTGCTGCCACTTTGATATAGCAACAGAATACACACTCTTTGCCACTTTTAAACCAATTAGCGCTAGGGATTAGTTGGCTATTGCTGCCAAATATGGAGACGAAAAGTCAGACTCACAATTTCTGAAATCACCCTATCAAGGCCCAACTATGAAAAATCAGGATGCACAAAAAATAATTGGAAATATTGACATCAGTGACAAAAGCAAATTTAAAATTGGCTACAAAGACAGAAGGCAACAATCATAAGGAATAAGCCAAAAACAGTACCTGCACGGAATTTAGGCCAAACATGGCAATGTCTTGGAGCACTTCCCATTTAACATATTTTCCAACATTGAACATTTGTGAAGACATAAGTCAGTTCCTAATGTACAGTCAATCACTCACCAACTTTTGTCCCAAAGTTCTCAGCCAAGAATTCATCAAGAAGACCATAATTTGGAGTAGTTTCTGCACTGAAGTTCTCAGCTGGTAACTTCCGGATACATGTAAGAATATGCTGAACATCTCGGCATAATCTAGGTTGCAATAAAAATACATAGTTTAGAGAGGGAGAGAGAGAGATGTGTAGTGAACAATAGATGCTAAAAATGGAACATATTTGGATCCCTTCTATTTTAACTCCGCGTATGTTGTAACTCCGCCTATGTTTAACTCCGCCTATGTTGTCTCAACATAGCAGGTCCCAAGCCCTAGTAAAGGAGGAGGGTTGTGATAGGCTTGGCGAGCCAACGTAAACCTAGCCATTCTAATGGAGATGAAACCCAAGAGAAATCTGTTGGGGCATAACCCTCTTAGCGACGCGCCACATCGAAACCCGGGTATGGTGTTAAATGGGCAAGGGCCGGGTCGTCTCCCCCTTGGTGACGCGCCGTGTCGCGATCTGGGCATAGTGTCAAGTGAGCAAGGATTGAGTCGTCATTTCCTTAGTGGCGCGCTACATCAGCACTCGGGTGTAGTGAAAAATGAGCAAGGGTCTTCACATCTCTCTTGACGGGTGCGAAGGGCAACGAAGCTAGTCAAACCAACACGGATTCATGTAGGTAGTTGGAATGTAGGGTCTCTTGCAGGTAAGTTGAGTTAGTTGATGTAGCGACTAGGAGGCGTGTAAATATCTTATGCGTTCAAGAGACTAAATGGAAGAGCCAGAAGGCGAAGGAGGTGGACAATACCGATTTCAAGCTTTGATACACAGGGACAGCTGCAAATAGAAATGAAGTAGGGAGTTTTGATTGACAAGAGTCTCAAGGATGGTGATATGGTCCTGAATGTAATTAGTGCGTACGCCCCCCAAGTAGGCCACGATGAGAGTGCTAAGAGGCTTTACTGATAAGATTTAGATAGCCTAGTTAGAACTGTACCTTCTAGCGAGAAGCTTTTCATAGGAAGAAATCTTAATGGGCATGTAGGTACAACAAGTGCAGGCTTCGAGGCGGTTCATGAGGTTTTGGGTATGGTAGTAGGAATCAGGAGGGAGAGGAAGTCTTGGACTTTGCAGTAGCTTTTGACTTGATGATAGCGAACACTTTCTTTAGGAAGAGATGGTCCCATTTAGTGACTTTTAGTAGTGGCCAACACTAATGCCAGATTGACTTTATCCTCACAAGAAGAGAGGATAAACGGGCATGCTTGGAATTCAAGGTGATACCAGGGGAATGTGTTGTTTCTCAACATAAGCTTGTGGTGGTGGACTTTCGTTTTCAGATGCGTGCACGCAGGGATAAACAAGCCAAGATTGCAAGAACAAAATGGTGGAAACTGAAAGAGGAGACGTCAGGTCTTCAAGGAAAGGGTAATCAAAGAGGACCCTTAGAAGGAAGGAGAGGACGCAAACAACATGTGGGAGAAGATGGCAAACTGCATTCGGAAGGTGGCCTTAGAGGTGCTTGGAGTGACTAAGGGGGGTAGAGGTGTAGATAAAGATACTTGGTGCTGGAATGAGGAAGTCCAAAGGACTATTAAGGAGAAGAAAGAAGAAAGAATGCTATAGACGCTTATTCCATGACAGGAGTGTGGACAATATAGAGAAGTACAAGGAGGCAAAGAAGATCGCAAAGCAAGCTGTAAGTGTGGCAAAGGGTAGGATGTATGAGGATCTTTACCAACGATAAGGTACCAAGGAAGGAGAGCAGGACATCTATAGGATGGCTAAGGTTTGTGAGAGAAAGACGAGGGACTCCAACCAAGTTAAGTGCATTAAGGATGAAATGGAGAACATCTTGGTAAAGGAGGATGAGATCAAACATAGATGGCAAGAGTATTATGACAAATTGTTCAATGGTGAGAATGAGAACACAACCTTGGAATTGGATGACTCTTTTGATGACACCAGCAGGCACTTTGTGCGGAGAATCCAAGAATCTGAGGTCAGAGAGGCATTAAAAAGGATGAAAAGTGGTAAGGCGAAGGACCCAGATGGTATCCCAATTAAGGTGTGGAGATGCCTCGGGGGTATAGCCATAGTATGGCTAACCAAGTTGTTCAACCATATTTTTTTGTCGAACAAGATGCCGGAAGAGTGGAGAAGTATATTGGTACCAATATACAAGAATAAGGGAGATATTCAAAGTTGTACTAATTACCGAGGAATTAAGTTGATGAGCCATACTATGAAGCTATGGGAGAGAGTTATCGAGTATCGTTTGAGAAGGATAACATAGGTCTCTATGAACCAATTTGGTTTCGCGCCCGGAAGTTCAACTATGGAAGCTATTTTCTTAATAAGACAAGTTATGTAGCGGTATAGGGAGAAGAAGAAGGACCTACACATGGTTTTCATTGACTTGGAGAAGGCGTATGATAAAATACCAAGGAACGTTATGTGGTGGGCTTTGGACAAACAGAAAGTCCCAACGAAGTACGTTGAACTTATTAAGGACATCTACAACAATGTGGTAACTAGAGTCCGAACAAGTGATAGCGACACAAATGACTTTCTGATTATAATAGGACTGCATCAAGGGTCTGCTTTGAGCTCTTATCTATTTGCCTTGGTGATGGATGAGGTAATAAGGGACATTCAAGGGGACATCCCTTGGTGTATGCTCTTCGCGGATGATGTAGTGCTAGTTGATGAAAGTCGGGTAGAAGTAAATAGGAAACTAACCTTAAAGTCTTGGTTTTACACTTAGCAGAACTAAAACTGAATATATGAGATATGACTTTAGCATTACTACACATGAGGAGGGAGATGTCAGTTTGGAAAACCAAGTAGTGCCCAGGAAGGATACATTTCGATATTTGGGATCAATGCTACAACGAGATGGGGATATTGATGAGGATGTTAGCCATAGAATCAAAGCGGGGTGGATGAAGTGGCGCCAAGCATCAGGAATTTTATATGACAAGAGGGTACCATTGAAGCTAAAAGGTAAGTTTTACAAGACGGCGGTTAGACCTACAATGTTGTATGGTGCAGAATGTTGACCTACAAAAAGACGACATGTCCAGCAGATAAGTGTTGCGGAAATGCATATTGCGTTGGATTTGTGGTTATACGAGAAGGGATCAAGTCTGGAATGCGGATATACGTGATAGGTTAGGAGTAGCACCAATTGAAGAAAAGCTTATCCAACACCGGTTGAGATGGTTTGGACATGTCCAACGAAGGCCTCCGGAGGCACCGGTGCGTAGTGGAACCCTAAGACGTGACAGTAATGTGAAGAGAGGCTGAGGAAGACCAAAATTAACATGGGAAGAGGCAATAAAAGGAGATTTGAAGGGATGGAATATACCCAAAGATTTAGCCCTGGATAGGAGTGCTTGGAAAACAAATATTCATGTGCTCGAACCCTGATTTGTGGCTCTTGTTGGGTTTCAACTCTAGCCTACCTTAACTTGCTTGGGACTGAAAGGCTATGTTGTTGTAGAAAGGAATGACACAAGATTAGCACTATACCTGTTCTTCGCCTGAGGAGTGCTGACCTCCAATTTTCTAAACGCTTCTGTAATGTGAGAATGGAATATTTGAACTACTTGCCTGGATTGCACAAATATAAAAATGAATCAGCAGCCTGGAAACAACTAATAATAAACCATTTTACACAAGTATATGGAAACTTGGAAAGGTATCAAGGAAAACATGTTGTGGATAACAATTTCCAGCCAAGTAATTACAAGGCAGTACGCATAGGTCTGACATACAAATGGGAAGGAACGGTCAGAAATGAAACTTTTACCTGAATATTGTTTGCACATCGACTTCAAGCAATGTTTGAGAAAGGATGCGATGCAAATAGTTTACTTCCTGCAAAATATATTGCGTACAAAATCTTAGCAAATTAACTCAAGAAAATAAACACCTGAACCAGTGAAAACATATCCATTGCTCGAGTTCTGAGAGAAATGACCACTGCAACTTTTTGTACTTAAGAAATACTCATGTTAAAACAACAGACTAGTTTTTATAACTTCATATAGACACATAGATAGAAACTTGCAACAAAATTATAACAAGAGATATTTCCAATGATAATCAGCTAAATTGTAATACCTTTGTAACAGCTTTAGCAAATTGACTAGGCTGCAAATCATTATCCTCTGGGCCATTCCAGCCTTCGACAATTTGGGGTAGTTTTCTAAGATTTGCAAGCAATCTCTCCCTCATTATCTGGACAAGCTTGCTGTGAATTTCATCTCGATGAACCTTGTAGTCCTGTCATTTTTTATGCACTTGTAAGAAAGGGCATTCATAAAAGCACAAGTAAAAGATAGTTCCACTTAGGACTCATGAGTCACCTTAACACATGAAAATTCAATACACAAATTAGAATCACACCTGAGTGACTCTATCCAATTCGGACATTAACAGCTGTTTGCGTGCCTCAGGTATTTTCAGGAAAAGTACTCGCCTGATATCTGCAGTTTCAAGGAACAAATTGAAACATCGGAAAGCCAGAATACCACATGCTCCCTAAGTTTCACAATGTATAACCCATCACTCAAGAGTTGGGGTGTCAGCAGTACAGAATAAGATTGTAGTTGTTAGTTATTACAATGTTTCCACTAAGTTAAGCAATTATAGCATGTGATTTAACATGGGCATGTGTTGCCATTTTTCATTAAATTTTTTGGTAGACTAAGTATTCCATGGTCTGTGTAGGGCCAATGATGGACATTGTGAAACAGAACGGAAGCGCGATCCTAAAAGAGCATGCCAATATTGTGCACAATTGGTTCCCAAGCATGACCATTTGGGTGTAGCAAAACCATGAAATGCTCATGGGGTAATTTTTGTTGTATCCAACATTTATGGTATCAACTTAGACATGTGCTAAATTTTAATTGGTTTGGCTGTAGACTATTATGAATATACACTTAGTCTTCAAAAGCCCAGTAACATCTTAAGGCACTTCAAGAAATTAGAAATGATAATCTGTAGAAGATTTGAGAAACTTTTACCTGGAATTAGAGAATGTATAAAACTAATTATTTGACTTGCCAAAGCTAAATGCTTAGACGTAATTGATTTAAGGCCAGACACCTGAAAAGAAAAATAGACAAATAAGTCAACGCATTAGAATTATTGCAACGAAGAAAGTTGAGCTGCTAGTATTGACTGTTATAACAAAACAAATAAAAAATTGAGTAAAATAGTGTCTATAGGAACTACTTTTCTGTGACTGGTGGGAGTATTTTACAAGTGGTTTTGCCCCATGCAGTGAAGCATGTGGTTCATTCAGTATACACACCACATATTGTTTGAAAATAAAGACATTACTCACACCAAGTGAAAATCACAGTACATATTGGCATACTGCTGTCAATGATGAGAGGCATTGTTATATAACTGGAATGTCCATACTATAGTACCTGCATGGCGCCTGCACCGAGGACAAGTTGGCAAGTCCTGTTGTTGAAAAGCTTTAATATTTCCACAACACGTTGGACCACCTCAAAAGATAATGATGGCAAACATTTACTGATGTCAACATATTCTGATAACATCTTCAGCAATATCAAGCCACTGCACAAACAATAAAGTATTGTTATCGAGCTGCGGGGATTTAGAAGAGAAAATATGCTACAAAGATATATCTCACAAGAATGAAAATAACCACAACAAAAAATACAAGATGAGCAACTGTATGAAATACCGTCTAAACTAATTTTAACAATTGATGGCTATTGCCCACATTATATATTTTTTTTTGAACAGCAAAAGGAGAAATTATGGCTTTTGTTTCATTTGAGCAGTCCAAAGTTCAAAAGTAGAGACAGAATATGGATTGAACAAATTAAAAGGCAGATACAGATGACTAACCAGTTTACCATATGATAGCCAACACCTCCATGTACAATAGTTTGCAAGGTTGACCTCTGATTCCCAGTGGCATTATTTTCAGTCTGAGGAGAAGTGGACTCAACCTTGCTTTCACCTATCGCAGATGTTAATTTGCCATTATCAGCATTATTTTCACCTGAATATGTTGGTTCTTGACTCGTAGGATCACTGAACTTTGAGTTATCTTCTGCACCAGGCATATCCATGCCATTAACAGAAGAATAAGTGGATGAAAGTGATAGAACAATTGCTTGGAACTCTTCAGGAACATCAACAGCAACCCACGTCTCTTGGTCAAGAACTGCCTTGATTTTTGTCATCTTCAAAAAAACAATGGAAGTGATTAGTTTACAAAAGCAGATGAAATACAATTTAGTTTCACTAGCTTTAACCATCAAACTTTTTAGATAATTCAAAACCCACATTATTTGAATGGCTAGAGATAATGAACTTCATTAAGTCTTAGTATCTTTTATTCCACCAGCATTCCACTTTCAAAAGTATTTGACAGCAAAACCAACTATTTGTTACAAAAAGCATTAAAGAGGAACTAAGTGTATGTGCTGTTTTTAATTTGATGGACAACCAATCAAGCAATAAGTGAGAGAGAAAGTGTGTTCATGATCCTTCCAATAGAGTTGATTCAAGTTTCAGACCTAATGATCATTATAATTATCTAATGAAATAGATGAAATTTGAAGAATAGGGTTTAAATTTCAATTGTCAAATTGCAACATTATAGTACTCACCCGAACGCTATGCTGATAATCAACAAACTGCTTCGACTGTTGCTGTAGGATTCCACGAATGTTGTAACCCAACCTGCCTCCAACCTACAAGAATAAGAGGCTAAGATAAAATTAAAAAAAAGCTTTTATGCATTTAATATGAACAGTTTTGTGTCTTTCAAACAGGAAAAGAAATAACCTTTTCAGTAGCAGCTATAAATTCTTCTGTTATATTGTAGATGATCAAGAATTCCTGAAGCCTTAACCTGGGATGTAGAGCAGCACGGACACCTAGGAGCTTAGCCCATCGCCCATGGGCAGCATCACATGCAGCGAAAACTGCTTCAGTGTTTTCTCTTAATACATCAGCCCTGTGACAATGTAAATGGTTACACACTTTTACTTTGTATGGTACGATATAAGTAGTTCACATATACAATGAACAAAAGCTTGAGAGTGACTATGTGCTGTTATGTCAGGAGAACTGAGTCACTGACCACGGACGTACCATGACACCAGAAATAAACTTAGTTTGCATCTTTGTATGGAATAGACAATAGAGGGCGCATTGCAACTTAAGTAAAACTTACCGGACATTCTTTATTGAATTTATGATGGACAAATCATTTGCTTTTGCTTGGACAAATGGGATTTTGGAAGTACTCCGTGTGAGAGTATTAGAGACCCGTGAAGAAACACTGTAGTCATTCTCTTGGGAAATATCAGAAACAACTGAACCACCATGTTGTACTGTAGGATTGCTAGCATCAATACTTAAGGTTCCATCAAGGTTTCCCATGATCCACTCAACAATTCTTTTCACCTCAGCTGCTTGCTGTAAATGTACCTGAAATTGTAAAGATGTTAATCCCATGATTATTTGTTTTTCTTTTTACAAACATATGATGCTATTTAGCAGGGAGTTTGCATCGGATACCCCCCCCCCCCCCCCCTCCTCATTTAATATAAGTATATAACTGTCATGTCATAGAAGCAAATTAAACAGCAGTACATAAGATATAGAGGCCAACATAGAGATTGTTTTCAGGAACCAAGTAGGCATGAATAAATGCTACGACAGTGTATGGCTACTATAGACTTACAGACCACAATAAGTGGGTAAAGTCATTAAAACTAAATTTTACCCAGGATCTTCATCCTGAAAATAGGAAAATGAAATTCTTATTAAGGGTTATTTACCTGTACTATCCTGAAAATGGCAGACAAAAGTTGAACAAACCCTTCAGATGATAGACTTCGCAACTTATTTGCTAAGGACTGGCCTCCAGCTGCAGTTAAATGTTAATGTCAAAAGATCGTGGAAAAGTTGACTTAAGAAATAGATAACTCTGTTAAGAGATAATGAATGGATGGAAATAATACCGTCAGCATCAGCAGCCCTGTCTCCAGTTACTGAATCAGAATCTATTGGTCTGGCAGTTAAAACTGGAAGCAACTCTGCAACTGTGGCTTTGATTGAAGCTTTCATCACAGTAATAAGTGTATCTCGGTAGATTCTGAGAACTGCAGGAAGTTTGTCCTGAAAATACAAGAAAAGAATATCATTTTGTTTCCACATAAATATTGACTACTCCATCCATTCCAAATTACGAGTCGTTTTAGCTTTGTCCTAAGTCAAACTTATCTAGCTTTGACGAAAGTTATAGAAAAATATATTAAAATCTACAAGACAATATCAAACAAATGCACAAGCAATATATATTACATGGTTTATCTAATGAAAGTAGTTTCATGTTATAGATATTTGTGCATTTTTCTATAAATTGGTCAAAGATAGAGAAGTTTGACTTAGGACAAAGCTAGAATGACTTATAATTTGGAATGGAGTGAGTGTAGCAGTTTATTTTCAAAACAGACTACAGTTTTATCCTAAACGCTACACTGTAAAACAGTCAGTCTTTGTTTAGAGTTTAGACCGTTTGAACAGCATTTAAATGGAGTTAATGGTTTATAACGGGTTTGTACTATATCACCAAAATATACATAATTATGCCTGTTAAAAATCAAATATTCTTGCAAGTCTACATATTTATGCATGTAAAAAGTCAAATATACATATTTGTGCATGTGACAAATCAAGTATACATATTACCCAAGGAAAAAAATTAAGTATACAAACTTATGGATGTAAGAATTCAAGTGGAAGTGACGTTTCGCCTAAGCACTGTGTCAAACGCAATTTAGCCTGCGAAGTAACATTTAATTCCATGCTGTTTAGGCCATGTATTCCCCTTTTTTGAACATTTAAACGGCCAACCGTTCCTAAACAACACAGTTGACCTCCGTTTACCGTTTAGATGCTGTTTAAACGGCCGTTTAGGCTATCACCGCACACTATAGCAATCTTCATGGCCTTACAGGTGCAGTAGGTCTACCTTGAGATACATTCACAGCAGTTCAATTCAAGGTTTAGCAAGCCAATTTAGCATTTAGTACACCTTGCAATGCTCCAGGTCCTATATGGCCAAACCAAAAAGAAAAAAGCTTCTTTCATGTGGCTTCCATGTAGATTCCTTCCTTTCTTTGAAGAGCAGACTAGTAAATAGTAATGGCTGAACTCTACCAATAGTCCTAATATTAAACTATATATGGTATATTAGCAACTGGATTGTTCAGTTGTGTGATTTTCTATAATTTATACTGAGCTTATTATATAATTTTTGTAACTGATAAAGCACATTCAGCAATGTATACTACAACAACACTACAAGGAGGGGTAGCCATGCACTAACTACTTTCTGCTAATTACAATGTAAAACATAAACTTTTCAAGAGAGTGAGGTTCATTTTCTACCCAAATAATTCTTTGAGGGTTTATTACTGGGACAATTCCTATTTACATGGCAGGACTTAGTCTCTCACAAGTTAAAAATAATAAAATCAGGCATGCTCATTTGTCACCTGCAGTTTGGCAAACATAAGGCAAGAAAAAACTCAACAGTTATAGTAAGTGTTTGGTTTGATGCCACACTTCTGGCAGGCTCTTCATGGGCCCTAGCTGTGATTGAATCGTTTTCATGCAAAACTTTGCAACAGTTGTTGTTGGTGTTGTCCACAAAAACTGTGGTTCCTACAACTAGATAACATTATGGCAAATTATGATAGTGATCCAAACAAGTCCAAACATTGATTGGCAAAGATTGAAATTTGTATATTGTGCTGACTCTACAACCCACATATTTAGGTTTTGAAGTGTTGGACCAAATGGAGGTGTATTAACACCCACTTTGTTCACAACAAGCCTCCATCTGAATCTCTAAATCGATACAGAAGTTTCTCAAAATCAACAGAGTATTGTAATGAAAAGCAAGTATTACCGACTGCCGTTCGTTACATTTGAATACTTTGCTTCCTAAATATTTTCCACAAGATTTGTACTTTTTCTACAGCTTTATCTTCTACTGGAATGAGCAGTTAAAACTTGATTGCAACTCCTTTTATAATGTATCTTACAAAAATGTTGGCATAACTTTCTCGATCATAGGAAAGATGTTCTTTCCTAAAACAATATGTTATTAGCTCTTGGAAAAAGATAAGTTCGCCATATAACAAGGAAAAGAAATTATGCAAACCAGAGTAAATAAATTCAAAAGAAGTAGCAACATGCCAAACAAGAAGGAAAGGAACATTGAAGTTGAGTAAAATATTTGACAAGAATTCATCTGCAAGTGCAACCAAGCCCAGCTGGTAACAGAAGGTTATTAATGCAAGAGATTGGCAAAACTAACCGTTCTCAGCAGGCAAATAATGAGGGGGAGGAGTCGATCTCTGAGAATAAAACTTTCCTCCTCATCTATGTTACCCTGCAATAAGATGGTGAACATTGAAAGAAGAGAACAAAGGGTGCTGAAAATATGTTACTTAAATAGCGCAGTAGATTAAACACGAAGTAATAATCTAGAGGATAATTAGTCAATTGATGAAACAATCCAGACCATTATTTTTAATAAAAACAATTATTGAGAGATCATTGCAAAATTTGGAAAAGATTAAAACTACTTGCAAGAAAGATTTTTGTTAGCCCAATTTCTAATTTGGCAGCATCATTACTCCCCTTGATTCATTTTTGGTTAATCCAGTTTCCTTTTTTTTACAAACGTCATGGGACAGTCAAAACATGATACAGCATGAATCCTTTGTTTTGAAAAGAGGTGTCGAAGGTACAGAATGCATATTGGTACAAATTATTGTGGCAAATACAAGATATCAGTACATCTGCATTCCACTAAAAACAGGCAGCCTTAGGCCAATTAAGAGCTATATAAAAATGCAAGATTCAAAATGCACACACCTCATGTTCTGTCCCATTCAATGGGCTGGAAGCCTTTCTTTTTACATTTGATGAAATCATAGCATCTACAGCTTTTCCATCAGGAACAGCAGCGTGCACGAATTCTGCTGAAAGAATGCTACAAGGATGAATATTACCAAGTTAAACAGCAGTGAACTGATAATATTAACAATGCTAAGTCTATTTAATGGTCCAACATAAAAAAATCACCCAAATAAATCACGACAGTAGGAAAGGATGGGGTACATTTTTTTCACATTGGAATAAAATGCAAAAAAAAGTAATACTTATTTGCTCTTTCTAAAACAAGTCAGTTTATCTACATAGCTTAGACATTATTCTTAACTTCTAAATCAGAATTCACAATGTATGTTGAAGGCTCAAAGCAAACCATGTTAGCAGTAGCTTGCCAACATTCATGCAATCTAAAGATCTAGTCTCTATGTTAAAAGTGTGCATCCTGTTGAGTATTTGAATATATGATACTTCATCAGAGCACACCTGTTCACTGAATCTAGTGATGTTCCCAGCTGATCCCGAATATGGCGAAAGCAGTAAAGCCCAGCAAGTTCATCAGTATCCTGATTGATAAGAAGAAATGTTTATGGAATGTCATAGTATATAAGTGGCATACTTAGCATATTTCTAAAGGTAGCTGCAGTAAAAGAACTGATTTTTTAGGCATATGGAAATCAAAATAATCTGGTGATTTGATTCATTGTCTCATTGAAAATCCAGTTGATGTATCAATAGTGCATCGAATCAGATCAAGCTAAAAAGTTCAGTAACTTACTAGTAAATTTTGCAAGTCATCGATGACATCAAGGGCACCAGCACAATCTGCTGCTGCAACAAGCTGCAAATGTGCAACAAGATTAATGAATGCAAGCAGAGAAAAATGCACTACCCAATGAAAAATTTGAAATAGGTTTGTCGCAGCAGTTGCAAGATTTAGTACAACTTCCCTTGCAGTCACCCCAAGTCTAAACAATTATGGCCATGAATGATGGGACTGCCAACAGAAAATATATATAATATCTCATTCACATACAGGTGATCTGGCTGACATAGAATCATGGATGAAAATGATGATGTTCAGTTCACTAGCAAGATATAACGCCTTTTTTGCAGCAGTGTCAGGAATCCCACGTGTCGGCCGCTACTTACAGTGTTTCATGGTGGCCATGCAAACAGCCTTGACGTTTACTCGTTTAGGCCCCTTTGTATTAATAATTCAACAAACCCCAAATCTTGGGCTTATAACTTAGCATATGCGCAAGATCAACTCCCACAAAACAGAACCATCATAACCTTTCAATAAGCAACAACAACTGATGGAATGGAATTATTCTTTCCATTTCTTTATCAGTTGGGAAGTGTCACAATGGTCCATCTCCATCAATAACAGTTTATTTCATCTCCACATTTTTCTCATATAACACTCAAACGGGTTACCGTATTGTATTTGCATGTCAAGCTACATTTGTCGTTTCACATTTGCAATTGACATAGGAATATAAGATGACCCCAACCATTCCAGACAGCTACATTACTGATCAATGAGCGAGATGCAAGGCAAGAAAACATTTCCTGGTAAATAAACTTACCAACTTGAGTGCAGCAAGTGCCTGGCTGACGTAGAGGATGACAGTAAGCTTCTGCTGCAGTGCCACAAGGTTGCCCCGCGTGGCATTGAGCTCCTGCACCTGCCTTGCTGACCCGACGAGGTCCCCCGTGAGCACCCGCACCACTTCCCTGAGCTCGCGGATCCTCCCTACTGCAGTAACAATCTCCCCGTCGAGCCCCCGCAACCGGCCCTGCGCCTCGTAGAAGGACTCGGACCGGAGCGCGATCTCCCGCACGAGGTGCGCCTCGACGACATCGAGGTGCTGGCCGAGGCGCTCCTGCAGCCCGTCGTCGTCGAGCGGGCAGGCGGCCTGGAACGTGGGTCCGTCCTCGAGCGCGAAGTCCTCCTTGAAGAAGAGCGCGGGCACCTCGCGGAGGCAGGCGGCAAGGCCGGAGGAGGCAGCAGGGGCACCCTCAGCGTCCGAGGAGGCGGCGAGCTCGGCGGTGGCGTGGAGGCGAATGTCAGCGAAGCGAGCATAGGGGTCGGAGACGGCGGCGAGGTAGGGCGCGAAGTCGGCGCGGGTGACCTCGCTGGGGTGCGACGGTGGCGTGGGAGCCGCCTCGGGGAGAGCGATGGTTGGGGGCGGCCAGGGTAGCCAGGAGTAGGATGAGGCGGCGGCGGAGGGAAGCGGGTTGTTGAGGAGCGCGGTGATGGACTGCGGGACGCCGCCGGGAGGCCCGGCGAAGGTGGGGGAGTCGGTGGAGGAGGAGACGGAGGCGACGGAGGTGGTGCGGAGGGGCGGGCGCGACGCCATCGCGGCGGCGGCGGTGGCGGTTGCGGTGGTGGCGTCAGCGGATGGGAGGAGTCATGGGGAGATCGGGATCTAGGAAGCGCGGCAGCGAAGGCGAGCTTGGGTGGGATGTCAGATCTGGCGCCTCGAGGAAGGGGAGAACAGAGGGAGCCAGCAAAGTACCCATGCTGTTGTCTCCCTGGTTTTTTTTTTTCCCTATCCCGATTTGTTCTTCACCCTTCCTTATATTTTTTGACAAAATTTAGCAATATTATGAATTCATTTGAGTTAGAAGGGCCCTAGGAAGCCATTTCGTGTGATTTAGAACTATTATTTAAATTAAATATTCAAATAAAACTAAAACGTCATGCCAGTTTGTTGTGATCACATTTTTTTATTTGGACTATATTTAAATTAATTGCTTGTCATTTTAAAGAAATAGGAGGCCGTCTTGAAATATGAGTTAAGAATTAACAGAGAAGATAAATCCAATGATATTTTATTCTTTTTTAAAATTACTCGTCATTTTAAAGAAAATTGTGCACTTAATATGCATGATTAGTAATCGTAGATTAATAGCATTGTTAACTAGAATTGATGTTTATGATAAACGGACCTTATGAGCTAGTTACATGTAGTAACGCTATTATCTTTTTAACGAAAGAGCTCAATTAACATACTAACTTTTCTAAACTCGGAAAGACTCCATTCTGTGGGACGATCCCTCATTCGTCCACACTTAACATATCTTAGTGCCATTCCCTGGATCCGTAACTAGCACTAGCATTAATTGGAATAATTAGTAAGAAGGGAATAGAAATTGAGGGTATTAAAGTGGTGCTAACTCACCTTTTTAAGAAATAAACAAGCTGCAATCACAGATGGTACACTGAGCCCCTAGTAGATCTGCCAAAACAAGTAAGGTTGAGTACTTTTGCTGGAAGTACTCAGCAATTATCTTAACGTTGCAACTTAATGATATGCAAGGGAGTTCAAGGGGAGTGCTAGGGTTTATTTGCGGGTTTTATGCAAAGTGTTACAATGTGTGGAATGTTTTTGAAAGAAAATAAGTTTTTAGGTATATTTGTTGTTTTAGCCCTGAAGGAGGAATCCGGACCTCAAGACTCTACTGTGCGGACCGCCTCTACCAGTTCCCAAGTTTTACTTGCAGCGACCGTCAGGGTCCTCTTTAAGGCATCCATTTTCCTACATTCTATTCCTTTAGAAAAAGTGAAACTAATCAGAGAGAGCTTTAACCACGTGGATTCATGACCGACAACCTTGACTATTCGAATAGATTCATACCTCTGCAGAGTTTGTACACTTTACCCATATGATCGGATAGCCTATACCAAGGCCTTTGGCGGTGCTACCTATCGTTGTCGAGATTAGCGGATCAAGACTAAGACTAGTAAATTTCTTTTATGCGCGTAAGGCTTCGGATGGTGGCGTGGGAGACACGGGGTTTAGACTGGTTCGGGCAAGGAAGAGCCCTACATCCAGTATTGGGAGCTGCTCGTGTTGCCCATGCGGGGTCTGTAATAGGGGTTACAGGAGGGCGAGAGAGGGAGCTGGTCCCAAGTCTCTTGGGTGTGCACTGATGCTCTAAAGGAGAGTGTGAGTGTGTTCTGTTGGCTTGAGAGAGTCCCCCGTCTTAGGGCCCCCGGTTCTCCTTTTATAGCGCAAGGAGGCCACCGGGGTTACAGGTGAGACCGGGTGTGAGGAGAAGTAAAAGAGATAAGCTAATTCAAGAACAAAATAATACAAGGGGAAGCACCAAGTTCCAGGGCCGCCGCCCCCCTCTCTGGCCTTCGGCTCCTGTCAGCGCGTCCGCTGGAAAAGGGCGGCTACCTTCGGATCCTGTCGACGATCTCCCTGGTCGCCGTTGCCGCCAGGCATGATGATGATGTTTGGTCGTGGCATCTGTGCCCGTGGCGGCTGGTCCTGTTGTCTTGCTGATGGCCCGTGGGACGCGGACGTCACGTCTCTTTCGCCGGATGCGCGGGGCGCGAGAATGGGTGGAGCTTCCTCCTATGCTGGGCGGCGCAGGCCATGAGTGCCCTGCAGCGAATTGGGGAGAGCCGCGACCACTGTAGCCCGTGCTGTGCGGTCGTGCATGGGTACTTGCGACGGGTCGCGTCGGGGGTGCGAGCGCCTTTCTGCGCGCCAGAGCCACGGCGCATTTATGGCGAGGTCAACAGGGAACCCACGAGACCGCACCCTGATCTTCCAGTCTGCACCCGCGGCGGGCATTTGTCTTGTGGGCCCGGATGAGTCCGACCCCCTGCGCCCTGGGTCGGGCGAGGCGGAGTCTTGCGGCGGGGGGTCGGGCGAGGTGGAGTCTTGTGGCGGGGGTCGGGCGCTCCCGACCCTAGGCCCGTGGGTCGGGCGAGGTGGAGTCTGGTCATCAAGGGGTCGGGGGCGTCCGACCCCGGGGCACCGGGTCGGGCGAGGCGGAGCGGGGCTCTCGCCTCCTGTGTTGGGCCGACGGCAGTCTTTATTACCTTAGGTGGGCCTAAGCCTCTATGATTGTTATTTTCATGGGCTTTAGGAGGTCGTTAATATTTCCCCCCACAGTAGCCCTGAGCTATGGTGGAGCGGGGACGCTCCTCCAGAGGCTGCTATCGCCGTTCGTCGGAGATCTTTATTCATCGTGCAAGCTGCAGTTAATTAGGGACGAGAAGTGTTGTTTGTGCGGCTTGGCCGAGGAGGTTGATCAGGTGAAGCGTCCTGTGGGTGACTCGACGCGGGAGGATTTCTTGTTGTTCCCTTCTGTCTGAGAGCCTCAAGTCGTGACCATCCGCGTGGTCATTTGTTGCGAGGCTAGCCCCCGAGCCCCCGCGCGTTGCAGGGGACCGGTCGGGAGGCTAGGTCGACTTTTGTACATTACCCCTGAAGCGTCCGTTCGCTGAGACGGAGGGGGTGAGCTGTGCCACGCTATCCTCGCCGGATGAACCGTGGTGCTTATTGAGCTACTGACGGGTTGATTCGAGGGGGGTCCCGATGTTGGAGGTATGCCCTACAAGCAATCATAGAGATGATGATATTCCATTTGTATCCATGATTTATATTGTGTTCCTTGAATATCCATTAAAGGCTACTTGAATTGATTTGCAATTATGTGAATTGTGTGTGAAACTCTTTACTTGTATGGTTATTCTCAAGTTGTCCCTAGTCGGAGTTCATGTGAGGACACACATGAATATTAGACTAGCACATGTATTAGTTGATGACTATGTTTCACAAGTCATGGACATGGAGATGTTGAACTAATAATGTGGGCACATGTGGAGACATGTGCTAGGACTGACCCAACACGAGAAGTAGTTCTCTCTTTAAACAACATATACGCTTTGTCCTTAGACCTGAGATTGTCGCATGTATTCAAGATGTGGATCGACCTACTTAGGGGCTATCAAACGCTACGCCGTAACAGGGTAGTTATAAAGGTAGCTTTTGGGTTTGTCAAGAAGCATGCTATGAGACATGGTCAATCAAGATGGGATTTGCCCCTCTCTGATTGAGAGTGATATCTCTGGGCCCCTCGAGTGATCGGATCCAAAAATGCATGACCATGCTACGTACGGTTAAGAGTTAACCTACAAAGGGATTTCGAATCACAGGATCGAGAAAGAGTGGTTGGCTTGAAGCTAGACCAAATATCATGAGACAAAGGGAATAGCATGTATATTATGTTGTGATGGTTCGTCTGATATGATCTTTGTCTGCGTATAGGAGTTGGCACGTCTTGCTAGAGGCCACTACCGACTATTGGGCCGAGTAGGAGTACTCGGGCCATGTCTATACGTATTCGAACCCATAGGGTCACACACTTAAGGGGCTGGAAGCCCAATTCGGATGTGATCCGAGTTGGATTAGGTTTAGAAGTACTAATGGGCCTCGGACCCAGAGGCCTGTTAGGAACCTCTATAAATAGAGGGGTGGGGCGCCCTAGGGTTTACACCTTTTTGGCGAAACACATCTGCCGCGCCTCCCACGCCCACACCTGTTGCAACTCGCGGATCTAGCAGTCCGGCTTGCGACGCTTCCTCCCTGCACGTGTGGATACCTTGGAGGTGTTGCGCCTGCAGCACTTGGACGAGCCGCCGACGAGCCACGACGAGCCGCCGACGAGCCACGACGAGCCGCCGACGAGCCGCGGCACGAGGGAGATCTTGCTGCACGTGGACGAGCTGCTGAGGAGCTAGTGGATGTCGACGTGATCGACTACGTAAGACTACGCTGATCCACTTCGCTGCATCGACGCGAATCTACATCTTCCGCACCAGTAGTGCGTCGAGTGGTAATCCCATGATCCTTATACGGCAGTTTTCCTGGTTTACGTGGTAGAATTTTTTTTTTACGCTGGTGTAGCCTACCTCGTATCCCAACAGTGGTATCAGAGCCGTAGCTATTTAGTTTTGGATTCGGGATGTGTGCATATGGAGATATGCGAGTTTTCAATTTGATCTATGTCCTGATTTCGTGTTCTTGCTGCAATGGTAGTGTAACGACATACTCCTACCGATCGGTTTCCGCCATCGGAGTTAAGTGATACACGTAATTCCAGTTGCAGTGAGCGAAGATCAATGTGATTGGTCGAATCGAAATCCAGGTTCATACGTCAGGCGCATGAGATGTGCAATAGTAGATGGGATCTACTACCGGGGTCGGGATTTTACCGTGTGCGTATGCTTCGGTAAATCAGCCGTAACTTTTCGGCACGATCTCGGATCGGGGCGAATTTTATATGAAAATTGATCTACAGAAAAAGTTACACATGAAATTCAACGGATTTGCCGTTTTCGGCGAAATTAGATTTCCCAAATTCGGCTTGGAAGATGGAGTTTCGGGCTTCGGAAGTTTGGAACGTTAGGACGCTTAACTCTGTTTTGCAGGATGTATGTATCTTGTGATCAGTATGGCCCCTTTGTGTATGTGATACATGTGTGTAACTCATTCGTGACCTGCGTGTCACGCGTACGGCAACACGGCAGGAGCCTATGTGTTGTCACCTTAATGTATTTAATGGTCTGCGTACCAATCTGTGATGATCCAAGCAACTATGTAATCTTCATTACTAGCTTCTTTACTAGCTATTAGGCGTAATAGCATGTTCTAGTTCTTGGAGGACTCATCACCAGGAGGATGGCGCACATGGAACATGGAGATGGAGATCACCATGGTGAACAGGTTCTATGAAGATGGAGATCACCATATGAAAATGGGTCATACTGTGTCGCAACTGTGTGAATGCTATTCTGTTTATGTTTTACTTTCTACATGCTGTGATGTTAGAAGTAGAACGATCCCTCACAAAGTTTAAGTTAGTATGCCCTCCCAACTAAACTTGTTCGTCCCATGTCTTGTACAATTAGTGGTGGGTCTATGAAATTAGGGTGCCACTAGTTTTCCTTGATTAGACGGGTTTGTGTCGGACACTTACACGCATAAGGGTTGGTTTGCTTAACAAGGTTATCTTAACGGTTAAGGACCTTGGGGCATAAAGGTTCGGCGCCGAGACATGGAGATGTCACCCAACAACAGGAGTCATATATGATATGATTAGCAAAAGTTGCCTACCGATCTACCTTGTTTGCTAGCGGTGATGCTAAAGCTCACTAGTAGACTTGTTAGTTGTGGATCCTGAATCACTAAGTATCAATAGAGGGATATTGATTTTAGTGGGAGTAGATTCTGTTAAAATAGTTTAATGTGATTTGCTCTATCATGGATACGTTTGTCTTAGTGTATTTTGCATTACTTTTGTTGTAGGTTAAATGGCACCTAGCAACACCACACCGTTTGCTTTGCGTTCCGTCCTTGAGAAGGACAAGTTGAATGGAACAAACTACTCGAATTAGATCCGTAACCTGAGAATTATTCTCAGGGCCGATAAAAAGGAAGATGTTCTAGACACCCCACTACCACCAGTACCTGCTAATGATGCATCTGCTGCCGTTAAGGCTACTTATAAGAAGGCATTTGATGCTAATCTTGAGGTAAGCTGCCTTATGCTTACTTGCATGGAATCCGAGCTGCAGATGCAGTTCGAAACAAATCATGAGGCAAACGATATGATCGTGGCGCTCAAGGACATGTTCAAGACACAGGCTAGGACTGAAAGGTTCAATGTGTCCAAAGCCTTTCTGGAGTGCAAGCTAGCTGAAGGCGCAGCAGTAGAACCACATGCAATCAAGATGGTTGGTTACACTCAGCGATTGGAGAAGCTGGGCTTCCCAATGGGCAAAGAGTTGGGCACTGACTTCATTCTTTCATCTCTTCCGCCTAGCTATGGGAACTTCATCTCGAACTACCATATGCATGGGACGGAGAAGGGTCTGAATGAACTGTGTGGTATGCTCAAGACAGCAGAGGTAGACATTAAGAAAAGCGTTAGTACCAGCCATGTGATGGCTGTACAAAACAAGCCTACCTTCAAGAAGAAGGGCAATTCTTGGAAGAAGAAGGGTAAGGCTGGAGTGTCCAAGCCAAACCCAGCGCCCAAGGCTAAAGCTGGACCAGCTCCAGATAAAGAGTGCTTTTATTGTCACGAACCTGGTCACTAGAAGAGAAACTGCAAGCAGTACCTAGCTTCGTTGAATAATGGCGGAAGTAAGAGTACTTCTACTTCAGGTACGCTTGTTATTAATGTTATAGACAACATTTTTCTCGCTGATACAATTATTAATTCTTGGGTATTTGATACCGGATCGGTTGCTCATATTTGCATTTTGATGGAGGGAATGATAAGAAGTAGAAGCGTGGAAAGAGCAGAAGTTGATTTCCGCGTGGGCAATAATGCAAGAGTTGCTGCGTTGACCGTCGGGACGATGCAACTCCACCTCCCGTCAGGATTTATTATTGAGTTGAATAATTGTTATTTCGTTCCTAGTTTAAGTCGAAACATTTTGTCTCCTTCATGCTTGATGAAGGATGGTTATTCATTTGCGAGTGAAAACAATGGTTGTGTGATCTCTAAGAATGATATGTTTATGGCTTTTGCACCCATTGTGAATGGATTATTTGTTTTAAATCTTGATGGTTCACCTGTCTGTAACGTAAGTGCTAAAAAGTCTCGGCCTAATGATTTGAGTCCTACCTACTTGTGGCATTGTCGTTTGGGTCATATAAGTGAAAAGCACATGAAGAAGCTCCATTCTGATGGAATTCTAACTTCGTTTGATTTTGAATCATACGAGACATGTGAGGCTTGCTTGCTAGGCAAGATGACCAAGACGCCTTTCATAGGATTTCTGAGAGAGCAGTAGACTTGTTGGAACTCGTACATAGTGATGTATGCGGACCAATGAGCACGACGGCTAGAGAAGATTCCAATACTTCATAACTTTCACTGATGATTTTAGTAGATATGGCTATGTCTACTTGATGAGGCACAAGTCTGAAACCTTTGAAAAGTTTAAGGAATTTCAGAATGAAGTTGAAAATCAGCGTGGCAAGAAAATTAAGACCTTACAATCTGATCGTGGAGGCGAATATTTGAGCCACGAGTTTAGCAATCATCTAAAGAGTTGCGGAATTGTTCCATAACTTACATCGCCTGGAACACCTCAAAGAAATGGTGTATCCGAGCGACGTAATCGAACTTTGTTAGACATGGTTTGATCAATGATGAGCCAGTCGAACCTACCGTTGTCATTTTGGGGATATGCTCTAGAAACAGCAGCTTTCACACTTAATCGGGTACCATCTAAATCCGTAGTTAAGACACCATATGAGATGTGGACTGGAAAGGTTCCCAGTTTGTCTTTTCTAAAGATTTGGGGATGTGAAGTATTTGTCAAGTGACTTCAGTCAGACAAGATCACACCCAAGTCGGATAAGTGCATTTTCGTGGGATATCCAAAGGAAACTTTGGGATATTATTTCTACAACCGGTCAGAGGGCAAAGTGTTTGTCGCTCGGAATGGGGTTTTCCTAGAGAAAAAGTTTCTCAAAGGAGAAAAGAGTGGAAAGACAATGCATCTTGAAGAAGTTCAAGATGAGCCGATCGGGCAAGAATCAATGAGTGATGCTAACATAGCAGAACAAGTTGAGATACCCATGGCAAGAGAAGCACCGCCATAACCACGAAGGTCGGAAAGGCTCCGCGAAATGCGGGAAATATTATTGTTGGACAATGATGAGCCTGCAACATATGCATAAGCAATGATGGACCCAGACTCCGAAAAATGGCAGAGTGCCATGCAATCCAAAATAGAGTCCATGGGAGAGAATTAAGTTTGGAACTTGGTTGACCCGCCTGATGGTGTTAAAGCCATAGAGTGCAAGTGGATCTATAAGAAGAAAAAGGACATGGATGGAAATGTTCACATCTATAAAGCACGACTTGTCGCAAAAGGTTTTCAACAAGTTCAAGGAGTTGACTACGACGAGACTTTCTCGCCCGTAGTGATGTTGAAGTCAATTCGGATTATTCTAGCTATAGCTGCATATTTCGATTATGAGATATGACAGATGGATATCAAGATAGCTTTCCTGAATGGAAACCTAGCTGAGGACGTGTATATGATACAACCTGAGGGTTTTGTCGATCCGAAAAATGCTGGAAAGGTATGCAAGCTTCAAAGATCTATTTATGGATTGAAGCAAGCATTTAGGAGTTGGAACATTCGTTTTGATGAAGTGGTCAAAGGATTTGACTTCACCAAGAACGAACAAGAGTCTTGTGTTTAGAAGAAGGTTAGTGAGAGCTCTGTAGTATTTCTAATCTTATATGTGGATGATATATTGCTGATTGGAAATAACATTCCTATGCTTGAGTCCGTAAAGACTTCACTGAAAAATGGTTTTTCGATGAAGGTCTTAGGGGAAGCGGCATATATTCTGGGCATTAAGATCTATAGAGATAGATCGAGAAGGCTTATAGGATTAAGCCAAGATACTTACATTGACAAAGTGTTGAAGCGGTTCAGCATGGAAGAGGCAAAGAAAGGGTTCTTGCCTATATCACATGGCATACATCTCAGCAAGACTCAGTGTTCTTTGACTGCTGATGAGCGGGATTGCATGAGTAGAGTGCCATATGCCTCGGCTATTGGATTTATCATGTATGCAATGATAAGTACTCGCCCAGATGTTTCATATGCGCTAAGTATGACAAGCAGATACCAGTCTGATCCAGGTGAGAGTCACTGGACAGCAGCGAAAAACATTCTTAAGTACTTGAGAAAGACTAAAGATATGTTCCTCGTCTATGGAGGTGAGGAGGAGCTCGTTGTAACAAGTTACACCGATGCTAGTTTCCAAATCGACAGAGATGATTCAAAGTCACAATCAGGATTTGTGTTCACGCTAAATGGTGGTGCTGTTAGTTGGAAGAGTTCTAAGCAGGAGACGGTGGCCGATTCTACGACAGAATCCGAGTACATCGCGGCTTTGGAAGCCGTGCTCGTGTTTGGATAAGGAATTTCCTCATTGAGCTTTGTTGGGGGGAAATATTAACGATCCCCTAAGACACCACTTAAGGAAGCAGACACGGAGGCCCGGGCCCACCTAGACGTGATCAAAGCTCCGCCTCGCCCGACCAAGACGCTAGGATCGGGAACGTCCGACCCCCCTCCACAAAGTTTCCGCCTCGCCCGACTGCGGCCCCGAGGTCGGGGGCGCCCGACCCCTCGTCACAAAGTTCTGCCTCGTCCGACCCCAAGCGAAGGGGTCGGGCGCGCTGAGGCCCCCGGGGCAGGCATCCCCCTCGGATACGGTCCAGATGGATGAGACAGACAAAATCCTGTGGGTCCCCCCGTCGGCCTCGCCATAAATGCGCCGCAGGCCTGGCGGAGGGAAGGGATGACTGCGCTCCTCACGCAACCTGTCACAAGTACCCGTGCACGACCACACTGTACAGGCTACAGTGCCGGCGGCTGACTCCCATTCGCCGCAGGGTACTCATGGCCTGCGCCGGCCGGAGCGAAGGAGAGACCGGCCTGTCCTCGGGCCCCGCGTGCCCTCGGGCCCCGCACAGCAAGGATGTGACGCCCTCTCTCCAGGAGCCATCGTCTGAACAACAGCATCCACCGTCCTCCCCAACAGACACCAGAATAACGACGGAACGCCCTCATCATGACCCGACGCCTACGGGTATCGAAGGAGCTATCTGTAGGGAGCAACAACAGTTGGCACACGGCGGCCTCCCCTTCCGGCATGCACACCGGCGTTCGCCAGGGGCCGGCAGAGGCGTCGGGCGCCTAGGAACTTGCTCCTCCTTCCTGCCGTATTTTTTACCATTCTACGCTTTACTCTTTACAGTCCTCTTCACCCAATCCCAACTGTAATTCCGGCCACCCCCCTTGCGATATAAAAGGAGGAATCCAGGGCCGGAGGGGGGATCGGCTTCTTCTCCCACAAGCCACAGCACACAACGACTCTCCCGGAGAGCATAAGCACAAAAGAGACTTGGGACCAGTGTAATAAATGCCATTCATAATAATATAAGTAACCATGAAAAATTCAGAAGAAAATTCAAAAGAAAAAGAAGGAAAAATGGCAAAAGGGTCAAATTCGGCCAAATTTTGACCGAAATTTGAATTTCAAATTTGAAATTCAGAAAAATTTGTCAAATGTGTGGAATACAAGAATAAGAGTGTTTAGGACTAAAGGATCAAAAAATTGGAGTTAAGCTAGTGCTAAATCTCTCAGAAGAATCAGAGAAAGAAAAAGAAAAGAAAACTGCCGTTTACTGTTCATCGTCCGAAAATAGAGTTCCAGGAAAACAGCTTTAGAGTCTGTTTTGGAAATTGAATTCTGGAAAAATTTGCAAATAAGTGCATCAAGACAACTACACTATATTAAAGTGTGAACCTTGGACTACAAGATCTGGGTGTTGTTGGCCAGGATCAATAACCAGAAGGAAGTCAAATTCAAGCTCAAAGTCAGCACAAACTCACAAGTAACTGAAAACTCTGAATTTTTCTAAGTCTGGACAGCAGCAAGGCAATAACTTGGAGCTTGAATTCAGAACCATTTAAATCAAAAAGGGTACTCGTTCTTGAGCAAAATGGAACAATGGGACAATGTAGAGTATGTTTGAGGTGAAATTGGACTAAGGGCAGAAGAATTTGATCATGAAATCAAGTCATTAAGGGAGCTCCATGGTACTGACGACGACTGACGAAACTGAATGAAGGATTCAGTGCAATTCAGAAGAACTCGAGAAAACAATCCAAATTCCATCAAATTCAGTGTTTATCTCGAACCGACGCCAAAATAAAAGATGACCAGCTCGAGTTTATCTCCAAGTTCTGTTTAAACGTGGGAGGCCGTCGGATTGCGAATCGACCACCAATGGCTTCTGAAGATCGCGGGCGCCAGAAGACGGTGACTGAGCACCAGGACGTGTCGTCGCCGCCGCTTCCGATAGCTCGCCAGCATGGCTAGCTAGGCCACCTCCTCACCACGCAAGCCTAGCAGTAGACCACGGTGGCAGCCATGCGCGCAGTGAAATCCTTGAATGTTTACTGTTCCCGCGCCGCCGTTTCACCGTTTCCCCTTTTTACCGCCGCCCGCTCTCCTCTGATCAGTATAGCCGCCAAGCAAAATTCTATCTCCTCCCAGCAGCTCTCGTCGATTCCTTCCACCCACTCCTCCACAGACACCCCAGACACACTCCGAGCTAGTTGTTGTCCCACATCCTCGCCGGAATAGTCGTGCCCGCCGCTGTTTCTGTCCGCCGCCGTCGCGCCGCCCGCTCACGGTGAGAACCACCTTGCGCTACCTTTCTTCTTCCTTGAGCAGTCGTGGTCGAGTCCTTAAGGTTCCAGGATGGAGTAAAAGTAGTCGTTTGAGTCGGTTAAGCAGTGGTCACGGGTAACGATGGCCGGCCGTGGGTGTTGCCGCCCGTCGCCGTGGAGAAAGTAGCTCCGGTCGTCTCCGGGGGAGCTGTCGCCGCGCGCGAGGTCGTGTAGGGTTAGGGTTGGTGTCGTCATCGAGACCCGCCGCCGGGAGGGCGCCGGCCGGCGAGCCGCGCCGCCCCCTGTTCCGGTCGCGCTTTTGGCGGGAGGTTGGAGAAGGAGCTGTGCGCCCGGGCCCGCGCGACAGAGAGAGGGGAGAGGAGCAGAAGGCCGAAGCGGTGCGGTCGGTTGTTGGGCCGCAACGCGTTGAGGGCCCAAGAGCATGCGCGCGCGGTTCGGCTGGAAAGAAAAGAAAAGGGGCCGGCTTGGGTCTTGGGCTGGCATCACGAAGGCCCAGGGAGCCGCACGCAAGCGACGCAGGCCGGCGTCGCGAAGAAAAAGAAGAAAAAGGAAAGAGGCCGTGGGCCGGTGCTGGGCTGCCGAAGGAAAAAAAAAAAAAAGAAGGAATCGGCCCACGGGGCCTGTCAGAGGGAGAAAAGGGCCGGCGGGTAGGAGGAATAGGAGAATAGGTGGGTCCGCGTCGTGGGGCCCGGTACGCATGAGAGGGGGTAGAGTTGAGCTGCGTAAGAAAAGTTTTCCGAGGGAATTTTCGGGAAAAAGTTAGATTTCTTTAGTAAAATAATCCGTTTAAAATCGTTTTACACCATTTTAATCACAGAAATTTGTAGGAGTGTCCAAAATTAGTGAAACCAATTTTGTTAGGCTTGTTTTATTTTCCTTTATGCATTAAAATTTTTACACCCTAGGAAAATAATAAAAATTTAAGTATTATTTAATGCCTTCCTTTTAAGGTAATTAAATAAATACTTAATAATTATAAAATGTATAAAATATGAATAACACTTTATTAATCACAAATAATTCATAACTCATAGGAAATTAGATGTTCAAGTTAGAAAGTAATTACCACTTTTTCTCAAAATAAAAGAAAAAGCTATAGGAAGGGTTAATTAAGAAAATAAAAATCTAGATTAATCTTTTTAGATTTCTTTTGTGTGTTGACTTACAACCTATTCGTGATAAGTCGTATAGTCCTTGTTGGCTTGCAACTTTATCATGAAGGAAAGTTGTATAGTCTGTTATTTAAAAAAAGTTTGCATTCTAACCCCTGCATGTATGTACCGTAGATCCAGAAGCGCCAGAAGAGGATTACTGGGAATTTTCAGAAGGACCTTTGGAGTCCGAAGAGGTGTTTGAATTTGTTCCCTGTGAAGCGAATCCGTCGGTGTCTACTAATCTTTTTAACGATCAAGGCAAGCCCCGGTGCATTTATACCTATCTATTTTGGAGTCGTTATTTCATGTGACTAGTTATAGGTTAATTGGTTATTGTATGCATTAGGTCTAGGAGTTGGATGAAACCTATTCTTGTGTATGATCATGCCTTGAATTAAGGACATCTTTGCCACTTGTTCAAATCCTAGAAACTACCCAAGTCTAGAATTGCTTACTCGCTTACATACTTGGTTTACCAACCTTAGGGAAAACTCTTGATCATACATGCTGTTTAGGAAAGATAGTTTGAAGTATAGAACCAGACAGAAGCTAGAGATGTAGTTCTGTCTGTTTATTAATCTGCTTAAGGACCGGGCCGTGTCTTAACCGCTGGTCAAGTGATAATATCTGATCACTTACTGGGTATGGGACCAGTAAAGCCCAGTAGGTTAGTAAATTCTATGATCAGGAATGCTTCGTACCCGCATTTGACGTGCTGGAGATTGGCAGGGGTGTAGCCTGAAACTCACATGGAGATCGGGCCAGACGTGGGGTCCCATGTGGGGGTGCATCCCTGGGTCCGGGTAGTTGTGTTCCTAATCATTGACTTTACTAATCGAGAGGTTGCTAGTACGACCTGGACAGTCGTATAATGCTGGTGATCGGGTGCTCTCCTGCAGGATGTAAATTGATCCGGATCGCCGCAATTCTCGGTTATGAATGCACTTGATCACTGTTGAGCTTCGTAGCATGAACTCATGTGATATAAAATTTTCTGTTGCCAAGTACTGTATGAATCAACAGCTGTGATTGCTTCTACTTCTGTTACCATCTAGAATGGTTAGGTAACAACTTAACTAAACTAAAAGACAAAACTAAGGCCTCACTCGTAGTAAGCTTTTCGGCAAAAATTGTGTCAACCAAGCACACCTAAAGACTGACATGCATTCCACAGAAAAACTATTATATTGGTTAGTCGGGTAAGACTTGCTGAGTACCCCGTACTCAGGGTTTTCCCCTTGTGGTTATCTTTCAGAAGCTACCCAAGAAGCTGTCGAGGAGGAGACCCCGAAGACCTAGAGTATTGACCTGAGTCTCTCAATACTCTAGAAAACCGTTATCGACGCATCTTCTCCTAAACTACTTATGTTTCATCTTAGAGCTTATTTAACTATGCATCACTAAGTTTGTTTCAACTTGAAGTCTTGTAATAACTCGTACCTCTTAATTATGTATGTAAAAATGTAATGTTTGTTGATATTATCCCATCGCGGATATTATCCTGATGTATGGTGATGAAACAAGCCGTGGATCTTTCGAGGAGTCCTAGGGACACTCGACGGACTACCGGACTTATGCTGTTTTAGGTGCGTTTCGGATAATTGCTGCTCCGACAGCGATTAGGCGCACTTAAACCAGCTTAAGTTGGGCGGTTCCGCCACAGCTGGTATCAGAGCCGTAGGTTGGGATAATCAACAAATATTACCTTTCAAATACTGAGACTCTATTTTAAAATAATAAAAACAAGAGTCACAGGTGGCAGTAGTGTTAACCGGTTGATTGTTTTGCAGATGCTAACTGTTTGCTGCGTGTCGCTAGTATTCGATAGTTTATTAGGGAGAGATTACGATGCCACCAATTTTTCTACGAGTGTGTATATGAGTCTGAAAGTACGTAGGAACCGTTGCATCATAATTGCATTGCATGTTTAAAAACTTTTGGGTTTGGTGAGTGCCGCTAGACCTGATCTCTTTTCTTTTTATAGGATGTTCAAAGAAGGTTACACGGATAGGGATGGGTGGACTCGTGGCCGTTATCTGGATAAACCAGGGTTTGTGCAGTTACTCTGGAAGACATTACAAGAGTTGGGCTTCCATAGTCCCCCAGAATATTATTGGAAGAAGGAAGATACTGGACATAAGCAATATTGCACAGTGTATGTGCATATTCCAGATGATGATAACCATCCTAATTGGCGCCTGGAGGAAGTAATGGAATCAGGTTTCGAATTCCATGATACTATAGAAAGGGCAGCCATGACAGCTCTTACGGAGCTGTGTGAGAACCATAAGGTGGAAATAGGATCGAGCTCTGCTCGATTCTATCCAATTAAGCATCAAGATGACGGGATATGGAAGCGGAGGATCAAAGCCTTGAAGAACACATCTCGTGTAGAACACGATGTGTTGGTAGCCGCTGCTTCGGACTACATGACTGCTATGTACAATCTACATCAAGCTTGTATCCGGGAATACTACAATCAGAGACAGAAGAACGAAGATACTAGGATGGAAGCGATGGGTGCCTGGTATGACAAAGAAATGTACAAGAAGGCAGCAATGGCAAGGGAGCACGAGATGGAGAAGGCAATGCGAGAGCAGTCCAGGCGAATTGAAGATTATGAAGAGAAACTTCGGGCACTGCAAGGATTTATCGAAGCAAGTCGAAGCATGGCGGATCGAGCAAGAGAAGAAGCTAAATCCAATGTCCATAGGCTGGAGGCGGAGAGGTTTCAGCAGCTAGACGAGATTCTATCACTTCGTCTAGCCTTGGAAGAAATGCAAGCTCAAGCACCTGCCCAAAATATGATAAATGTTCCACCACCTCCCCCACCAGAAGAGCCTCAACCTCAAAACCCGGAGGAAGCAGATCAGCTAGTGCCTGTGCTAGAAATGGAAGAAGATCCAGTGCCACCGGCATAACCTGAAATAGATTTATATGCTCACGAGAATCTAGAAGGCTTTGATGTGGATATGGAAGATGATCAGGGCGAAGTCCCTGCGGGCCATCAACAGTTTGCATGGGCCAATGCCAATGCCGATGGACTAGATCCTCAGGGCTATGGTCCCATGCAGCAGTGGGGAGAAGAAGAACAGGAAGGCGAAGAAGAAGAGGAGCCAGAAGAGATGGAAGGAAATTCTGAAATCAGCACCTCCGATACTTCTCGCACTTGGAGTGATTATGGACCGGAGTCTGGAAGCGAGAATTCTGTCAATCAAGCTCCACCTGTTGCTCCCCCAGGACAAACTCTGATGACCGTGGACCAAGATGTCCTGCAAGAAGCCATGGCACGACTGGGCTTAAATGCCGAAGAACTGGGCATTTTTCCTTATGACGGTTGACATGAACTTGGTTGGAACATGTTGTAATATATTCTTGTAAGATATGAGTGATGAACAAGTGGCACCAAGGGGTTTTGTAAATATTAACTCCTAGGCATGTAATATAAATAAGTATGTATATAAGCATGGTTTGTGTATATGCATACTGTGATGTGTGATATGTTAGTATGCAGAGAGTTGTTGATAAGAATGCACCGTAGATATTGACATCTTGTTACTCTTGGCAGCATGACGGATCCCAGAGAACCCCGAGCTTCAGGTTCCAGAGGACAGGAAGAGGATTTACCCCAAGCACCTACATTGGCTGACGCAATAGCTAGTTTGATGAATTCCGGGGCAGAGCAAGCCCGCTTACTCCAGATGATAGTACAGAACACCGGCAATGGTGGACGTAGGAGAGAGCCAGAACAGGGGGTGTCCTACACCCAATTTCTGGAAACACGTCCCCCAGTCTTCTTAAAAGCTGAGCATCCTTTGGAAGCTAATGAGTGGCTTCAGGCCATGGAGCAGAAATTTCGAGTAATCCCCCAATGTACTGCCGTTCAGAAGGCCGAGTTTGCGGGGCTTCAGCTTCAAGGTCCCGCAGCAACTTGGTGGACCAGTCATCTGGCTAGGCAGCCGGTGGGAAGGGAAGTCACATGGGAAGACTTTAAGGAAGCCTTCCGGGCGCAGTTTATACCCGAGGGCGTCATGAGGATGAAGCTGGAACAGTTCTTGGGACTGCAACAAGGAACTCGCAGCATTATAGCATATACTAATGAGTTCGACCACTTAGCTCAATATGCCCCAGAGCATGTTAATACTGAAACCAGAAAGAGGGATTGTTATCTCCGAGGGCTTAATACCAGAATGCAAGAGAAGTTATCCACCTGCACGTTCGCTGATTACAGTTCCGCGGTAAGCACAGCCATTACCGCAGAGGAAAAGATGAAAGCATTGGATGAAACATTAAAGAAAGAAGAAGCATTAAAGAGGAAGGCTGTTCCTTCTGGAAATTTTGGAAATACTCCTCAGAGGATGAGGATGGTATATAGAGGTCCTCCCCGACCCATGTATCGTCCTCCATTCCAGCAACGACCATACCAGTCCTGGAATGCCAGAGCTCCCAGTGTTGCTCCTCGTCCTGGAACTGCACCATCTTTTGGGTTTCGTAACCCTACGCCTTCAGGAACCCCACAGGTTTGTTTCAACTGTGGGAAGACAGGACATTTCGCCCGAGATTGTCGTTTTCCCAAAATTGGGGGAAACGCGAACTTAAAGGCTCAAACCTCGGGCCAAGGCTCTGGACAAAAATTTGTCCGTCGCAAGTTTGTTAATACCAAGACAGGACAGGCTCACTATATGACTGTAGAAGAAATTCCAGAAGGAGAACCAATCCTAGCAGGTACGTACCTTGTTAACAATTATCCTGTTATGGTCTTGTTTGATTCCGGTGCATCACATACTTTTATAAGTAAAGAGTTTGTCACGCAACATCAACTTACCTTAGATGTCAAATATGATATTCAAGCTACTGGTGCCACACAGAATACCAATCAAGTAGCTCGCAATGTGATTTTAAACCTAGAAGGAAATAAGGTGGGAGCTTATCCTTTAATTTTGGAAGATCAAGGAATAGATATTATTTTGGGGGTAAATTGGATGAAAGCACACGAAGTTCAAATTAATATGGTTACACGGGTTGTTAACCTGAAAGATGATCAGGGCCATTCTTTTGAACTCCAATTACCCGATCAACCCTGTTTGGACCAAATGGTCAAAAAGACTAGAGCAGTGACTCTAGAATCTATTCCTGTCGTTAATGAGTTCTTAGATGTATTTCCAGAAGATTTGCCTGGGCTACCGCCTGACAGAGCGGTAGAATTCACTATCGAACTAGAACCCGGCACTGCTCCTATCTCTAGAAGACCATACCGAATGCCACCTAAGGAGCTAGCAGAATTAAAAACACAACTCCAAGAATTGTTGGATAAGGGTTTTGTCCGACCCAGTACTTCACCATGGGGTTGCCCAGCTCTCTTTGTTAAAAAGAAGGATGGTACCTTAAGGCTATGTGTGGATTACCGTCCCTTGAATGCGGTAACCATCAAAAACAAGTATCCGCTGCCACGGATTGACTTGTTGTTCGACCAATTGTCTGGAGCCAAGGTCTTTTCAAAAATCGACCTTCGGTCAGGATACCACCAGATTAAGATAAAACCCGAGGACATACCAAAAACAGCCTTTTCCACCCGATATGGACTATATGAGTATTTGGTTATGTCATTCGGATTAACAAATGCCCCAGCGCATTTTATGTATCTCATGAATTCAGTATTCATGCCAGAACTGGACAAATTTGTGGTTGTCTTTATAGACGATATCCTTGTCTTTTCTAAAAATGAAGAGGAACATGCGCAACATTTGCGCATTGTTCTAAATAGACTCCGGGAACACCAGCTTTATGCCAAATTTAGTAAGTGTGAATTTTGGTTAAAGAAAGTTCCGTTCCTTGGGCATATACTGTCCGAAAAAGGAATTGAAGTAGATCCCGGAAAAGTCAAGGATATATTTGAGTGGAAATCACCCACTTCTGTTCATGAAGTAAGAAGCTTCTTGGGAATGGCTGGTTATTACCGTAGGTTCATTCCCAATTTCTCTAAAGTTTCTAAGCCAATCACTGAGTTATTAAAGAAGGATACAAAATTTGAATGGAAACCTGAGTGCGAGGAATCCTTCCAAGTCTTGAAGAAATTATTGACTACAGCCCCAGTGCTAGCTCAACCTGATATAGAAAAACCCTTTGATGTATATTGCGATGCCTCAGGAACAGGCATCGGGTGTGTTCTAATGCAAGAAGGCAGGGTTATTGCTTATGCTTCTCGCCAGTTGAAACGTCATGAAGAACACTACCCTACTCATGACTTAGAGCTTGCTGCCGTAGTACATGCACTAAAGATATGGCGACACTATCTTTTGGGTAGCGAATGTCGTATCTTTACTGACCACAAGAGCTTGAAGTATATCTTCACTCAGATGGACTTGAATATGAGGCAAAGGCGGTGGCTAGAGCTGATTAAAGACTATAAACTAGAAATTCATTACCATCCTGGTAAAGCTAATGTGGTGGCCGACGCCTTAAGCAGAAAGGCCCAATGCCACTGCACGACCATCCAGTCTAACTTGAAGACCCTGTGCGAAGAAATGGGAGAATTAAGTTTGAGAATAGTGAAACAAGGCACCCTCCAGAATGTTATGATTCAAGATACCCTAAAAGAAAGAATCATAACGGCCCAAAAAGAAGACCCATGGATTAAAGCACTTTATCAGCAAAAAGCCGAGGGGAAGGTTCCTGAACTTCATCAAGAAGAAGACGGAGGACTATATTTCAAGAACCGGATAGTAGTACCGGAGGATAACAACCTGAGAAGATTAATTCTAGAAGAAGCACATTCATCCAAGTTCTCCATTCATCCCGGAACCAATAAAATGTACCAAGATTTAAAGCAAAGATTTTGGTGGGCCAAAATGAAACCAGAAATTGCAAGATATGTGTCAGAATGTGACACTTGCCAAAGAGTTAAACCCATATTACAGAAGTCGGCAGGTCTGTTACAACCCTCAGAGATTCCCGTCTGGAAATGGGAAGATATTTCTATGGATTTCATAGTAGGATTACCTACCACTTCTAAGGGGTATGATTCCATTTGGGTTATTGTCGACCGTCTTACTAAGTCAGCTCATTTTATTCCAGTTAAGGCTACTTATCACGTGTCGACATATGCCAAACTCTATATAGCCCGGATTGTATCTTTGCACGGAGTGCCAAAAACCATTATTTCCGATCGAGGTTCCCAGTTTGTTTCCAGATTCTGGGAGCAACTGCAAGAGGACATGGGTACTACCCTCATTAGAAGTTCTGCTTATCATCCTCAAACTGGAGGACAGACAGAAAGGGTTAATCAAATTTTGGAAGATATGTTAAGAGCATGTGTCCTTACTTTCTCTAAGCTATGGGACGAATGTTTACCCCTAGCTGAGTTCTCCTATAATAATAGCTATCAAGCTAGCATTAAGATGGCACCATTCGAAGCCTTGTATGGTCGAAGATGCCGAACTCCTTTAAATTGGTCAGGAGTAGGAGAAAGGACACATCTAGGATCAGACTTGGTTATGGAAACCGAGGAAAAGATCCAGAAAATTCGCAAGCATTTGGAAATAGCTCAATCCCGGCAAAAGAGTTATTCCGATAAAAGAAGACGGTTCTTGGAATTTTCTGCCGGAGATTTTGTATACTTAAAAGTATCCCCAATGAAAGGCGTACAACGCTTTGGAATAAAAGGTAAGCTAGCCCCGAGATACATTGGCCCCTATGAAATTCTGGAACAAAAAGGTCCCGTGGCATATAAACTGTCGTTGCCTGATCAACTTACCTCTATACATGATGTATTTCATGTATCCCAGCTTAAGAAATGCCTAAGAGTTCCAGAAGAAATTTTGGAGGATCCAGAAATTGAGCTCGAACCGGATCTAACATATGAGGAGAAACCTATTAGAATTCTGGATCAAAAGACACGCGATACCCGAACTCGGAGTATCACGTTTTATAAAGTGCAATGGAAAAATCATACTCCGGACGAAGCTACTTGGGAAAAAGCGGAAGACCTAGAGTCTAAATATCCGGAGTTGTTTGAAACCATCAGGGACAGATGAACAAGGACCACCACCCCACTATCCTTGTACAGAAAAAGAAAGGATAAATGACCTGACGCAGTTTCCTTTCCATTCAAAAAAACCAAGGATTTAACCCCAGGAATCTCGGGACGAGATTCTGTTAAGGGGGAGAGGCTGTAATAAATGCCATTCATAATAATATAAGTAACCATGAAAAATTCAGAAGAAAATTCAAAAGAAAAAGAAGGAAAAATGGCAAAAGGGTCAAATTCGGCCAAATTTTGACCGAAATTTGAATTTCAAATTTGAAATTCAGAAAAATTTGTCAAATGTGTGGAATACAAGAATAAGAGTGTTTAGGACTAAAGGATCAAAAAATTGGAGTTAAGCTAGTGCTAAATCTCTCAGAAGAATCAGAGAAAGAAAAAGAAAAGAAAACTGCCGTTTACTGTTCATCGTCCGAAAATAGAGTTCCAGGAAAACAGCTTTAGAGTCTGTTTTGGAAATTGAATTCTGGAAAAATTTGCAAATAAGTGCATCAAGACAACTACACTATATTAAAGTGTGAACCTTGGACTACAAGATCTGGGTGTTGTTGGCCAGGATCAATAACCAGAAGGAAGTCAAATTCAAGCTCAAAGTCAGCACAAACTCACAAGTAACTGAAAACTCTGAATTTTTCTAAGTCTGGACAGCAGCAAGGCAATAACTTGGAGCTTGAATTCAGAACCATTTAAATCAAAAAGGGTACTCGTTCTTGAGCAAAATGGAACAATGGGACAATGTAGAGTATGTTTGAGGTGAAATTGGACTAAGGGCAGAAGAATTTGATCATGAAATCAAGTCATTAAGGGAGCTCCATGGTACTGACGACGACTGACGAAACTGAATGAAGGATTCAGTGCAATTCAGAAGAACTCGAGAAAACAATCCAAATTCCATCAAATTCAGTGTTTATCTCGAACCGACGCCAAAATAAAAGATGACCAGCTCGAGTTTATCTCCAAGTTCTGTTTAAACGTGGGAGGCCGTCGGATTGCGAATCGACCACCAATGGCTTCTGAAGATCGCGGGCGCCAGAAGACGGTGACTGAGCACCAGGACGTGTCGTCGCCGCCGCTTCCGATAGCTCGCCAGCATGGCTAGCTAGGCCACCTCCTCACCACGCAAGCCTAGCAGTAGACCACGGTGGCAGCCATGCGCGCAGTGAAATCCTTGAATGTTTACTGTTCCCGCGCCGCCGTTTCACCGTTTCCCCTTTTTACCGCCGCCCGCTCTCCTCTGATCAGTATAGCCGCCAAGCAAAATTCTATCTCCTCCCAGCAGCTCTCGTCGATTCCTTCCACCCACTCCTCCACAGACACCCCAGACACACTCCGAGCTAGTTGTTGTCCCACATCCTCGCCGGAATAGTCGTGCCCGCCGCTGTTTCTGTCCGCCGCCGTCGCGCCGCCCGCTCACGGTGAGAACCACCTTGCGCTACCTTTCTTCTTCCTTGAGCAGTCGTGGTCGAGTCCTTAAGGTTCCAGGATGGAGTAAAAGTAGTCGTTTGAGTCGGTTAAGCAGTGGTCACGGGTAACGATGGCCGGCCGTGGGTGTTGCCGCCCGTCGCCGTGGAGAAAGTAGCTCCGGTCGTCTCCGGGGGAGCTGTCGCCACGCGCGAGGTCGTGTAGGGTTAGGGTTGGTGTCGTCATCGAGACCCGCCGCCGGGAGGGCGCCGGCCGGCGAGCCGCGCCGCCCCCTGTTCCGGTCGCGCTTTTGGCGGGAGGTTGGAGAAGGAGCTGTGCGCCCGGGCCCGCGCGACAGAGAGAGGGGAGAGGAGCAGAAGGCCGAAGCGGTGCGGTCGGTTGTTGGGCCGCAACGCGTTGAGGGCCCAAGAGCATGCGCGCGCGGTTCGGCTGGAAAGAAAAGAAAAGGGGCCGGCTTGGGTCTTGGGCTGGCATCACGAAGGCCCAGGGAGCCGCACGCAAGCGACGCAGGCCGGCGTCGCGAAGAAAAAGAAGAAAAAGGAAAGAGGCCGTGGGCCGGTGCTGGGCTGCCGAAGGAAAAAAAAAAAAAAAGAAGGAATCGGCCCACGGGGCCCGTCAGAGGGAGAAAAGGGCCGGCGGGTAGGAGGAATAGGAGAATAGGTGGGTCCGCGTCGTGGGGCCCGGTACGCATGAGAGGGGGTAGAGTTGAGCTGCGTAAGAAAAGTTTTCCGAGGGAATTTTCGGGAAAAAGTTAGATTTCTTTAGTAAAATAATCCGTTTAAAATCGTTTTACACCATTTTAATCACAGAAATTTGTAGGAGTGTCCAAAATTAGTGAAACCAATTTTGTTAGGCTTGTTTTATTTTCCTTTATGCATTAAAATTTTTACACCCTAGGAAAATAATAAAAATTTAAGTATTATTTAATGCCTTCCTTTTAAGGTAATTAAATAAATACTTAATAATTATAAAATGTATAAAATATGAATAACACTTTATTAATCACAAATAATTCATAACTCATAGGAAATTAGATGTTCAAGTTAGAAAGTAATTACCACTTTTTCTCAAAATAAAAGAAAAAGCTATAGGAAGGGTTAATTAAGAAAATAAAAATCTAGATTAATCTTTTTAGATTTCTTTTGTGTGTTGACTTACAACCTATTCGTGATAAGTCGTATAGTCCTTGTTGGCTTGCAACTTTATCATGAAGGAAAGTTGTATAGTCTGTTATTTAAAAAAAGTTTGCATTCTAACCCCTGCATGTATGTACCGTAGATCCAGAAGCGCCAGAAGAGGATTACTGGGAATTTTCAGAAGGACCTTTGGAGTCCGAAGAGGTGTTTGAATTTGTTCCCTGTGAAGCGAATCCGTCGGTGTCTACTAATCTTTTTAACGATCAAGGCAAGCCCCGGTGCATTTATACCTATCTATTTTGGAGTCGTTATTTCATGTGACTAGTTATAGGTTAATTGGTTATTGTATGCATTAGGTCTAGGAGTTGGATGAAACCTATTCTTGTGTATGATCATGCCTTGAATTAAGGACATCTTTGCCACTTGTTCAAATCCTAGAAACTACCCAAGTCTAGAATTGCTTACTCGCTTACATACTTGGTTTACCAACCTTAGGGAAAACTCTTGATCATACATGCTGTTTAGGAAAGATAGTTTGAAGTATAGAACCAGACAGAAGCTAGAGATGTAGTTCTGTCTGTTTATTAATCTGCTTAAGGACCGGGCCGTGTCTTAACCGCTGGTCAAGTGATAACATCTGATCACTTACTGGGTATGGGACCAGTAAAGCCCAGTAGGTTAGTAAATTCTATGATCAGAAATGCTTCGTACCCGCATTTGACGTGCTGGAGATTGGCAGGGGTGTAGCCTGAAACTCACATGGAGATCGGGCCAGACGTGGGGTCCCATGTGGGGGTGCATCCCTGGGTCCGGGTAGTTGTGTTCCTAATCATTGACTTTACTAATCGAGAGGTTGCTAGTACGACCTGGACAGTCGTATAATGCTGGTGATCGGGTGCTCTCCTGCAGGATGTAAATTGATCCGGATCGCCGCAATTCTCGGTTATGAATGCACTTGATCACTGTTGAGCTTCGTAGCATGAACTCATGTGATATAAAATTTTCTGTTGCCAAGTACTGTATGAATCAACAGCTGTGATTGCTTCTACTTCTGTTACCATCTAGAATGGTTAGGTAACAACTTAACTAAACTAAAAGACAAAACTAAGGCCTCACTCGTAGTAAGCTTTTCGGCAAAAATTGTGTCAACCAAGCACACCTAAAGACTGACATGCATTCCACAGAAAAACTATTATATTGGTTAGTCGGGTAAGACTTGCTGAGTACCCCGTACTCAGGGTTTTCCCCTTGTGGTTATCTTTCAGAAGCTACCCAAGAAGCTGTCGAGGAGGAGACCCCGAAGACCTAGAGTATTGACCTGAGTCTCTCAATACTCTAGAAAACCGTTATCGACGCATCTTCTCCTAAACTACTTATGTTTCATCTTAGAGCTTATTTAACTATGCATCACTAAGTTTGTTTCAACTTGAAGTCTTGTAATAACTCGTACCTCTTAATTATGTATGTAAAAATGTAATGTTTGTTGATATTATCCCATCGCGGATATTATCCTGATGTATGGTGATGAAACAAGTCGTGGATCTTTCGAGGAGTCCTAGGGACACTCGACGGACTACCGGACTTATGCTGTTTTAGGTGCGTTTCGGATAATTGCTGCTCCGACAGCGATTAGGCGCACTTAAACCAGCTTAAGTTGGGCGGTTCCGCCACAACCAGTCCCTCTCTCATCGATCTATAACCCCCTACTACAGAACCCCGCGTGGGCAACGCGAACACCTTCGATACTGGACGTAGGGCTTCCCTTGCCCGAACCAGTCTAAACCCGTGTCTCCCACGCAACCACCTGAGGCTTTACGCGCATAAAAGAAATTTACTAGTCTAAGTCTTGATCCGCCGATCTTGACAACGACAAGCTTGGTGTGTTCCCGAATGCGTCCAGCCCATTGAATCTCTATTATATCTGGCCATGCAGCCCGCAGCCCGAGAGCCCGGCACGGAGCACGTATTTTTAGCCCGTACCTAACCGGTCCGGCCCGTAATTCTTCGGACTCGGGCTAGCTTGGCCCGCATCATCGTGCCGGGCGTGGGCCGTTTCCTCGGCCCGACGGGCGGCACGGCCCAGCACGAAAATGATTTCCGGCCCGTTGCCGGCCCGTCAAACGAGCAGCGGCCCAGCAGGCCAGCCCAGCAACGGTCGGGAGGGGGGCATATATAAGCCCTCGCGGCCGGCGACGCACCCCCTTCGCAAACCCTACCCCCATTCTCCCCCCTCCGCCCGCTGCCTCCTCGCCTCCTCGTCTCCTCCGCTGTGCGCCTGCGCTCCAGGCTCCTCGCCTCCTCAGCTCCTCCTGTCCCGGCGAGTCGGCGACGGCCAACGGCGACCGGCGCGCCGCCTCCTCGCCTCGACTCCTCCCGTCCTCCGCTCCCGCCTCCCGGCTCCCGGCTCACCTCCTGACCGCCTGGCGCCTGCCTGCCTCGCTAACTGCCTCCCTGGTGCCTTCTGCCTTGCCGGCTTGCCACCGGCACCGGCGCACCGCCTCCTCGCCTCGACTCCTCCGTTCCCCGCTCCTTTACTCCTCCCGTCCCGCCTCCCTGGATCTGGATCTACATCTAGATCCTCCTGATCCTTAGATCTAGATCCTCCGAATCCTTAGATCTAGATGCTCCTGATCCTCTTCTTGTTCTCCTAATCTTGTTCCTGTCGTCCTCTCCAGCCCGGGCTGAGCCGCTGAGGCGTCGCAGGTATGTACATGAGTAGATCCCCCTGATCCATTTCTTGTTCTCCTGATGTAGATCCTCCTGATCGTGTTCTTGTTGTCCTGATCCTCTTCTTGCAGGTAACTGTCTTCTTGTTCTCCTGATCTTGTTCCTGTCGTCCTCTCCAGCCCGGGCTGAGCCGCTGAGGCGTCGCAGGTATGTACATGAGTAGATCCCCCTGATCCATTTCTTGTTCTCCTGATGTAGATCCTCCTGATCGTGTTCTTGTTGTCCTGATCCTCTTCTTGCAGGTAATTGTCTTCTTCTCCTGCTCCGGGCTCCGGCGTCGCAGGTATCCGTCGCCCCGTCGGGTGCCGCGCGCCGTTGAGTGACGGAGCGGTTGAGGTCTGAGACAGTGAGACCTGAGGGATGCCCCGGCCCCCGGCTGCCGCTTGCCCCAGGAGGTCGTCGTGATGGATGAGAACTACACCATCAACGACGACCTAAGGGCCTGTGGCCTGCCAGGTAACATCTTGCTGATCCTCTTCTTGTTCTTGTTCTCCTGATCATCTTCTTGTTCCTGTCTTCCTGATCCTCTTCTTGTTCCTGTCTTCCTATTCCTCTTCTTATTCTGTTCTACCAGGCGACGATGAGGACGACGTGGCTGCTGGAGCCGTGCCACTCGTCGGTAGCTCTGCTGCTCCCGTCAATGTGGATGCTGCTGGTGCCGGAGGTACTATTCCACCTTCATCCCCATCTTCTACCCCATCTTCTACCCCAACTACATCAATGGGCACCGGTGTCCGCAAGGGGAAGCGGCGGTCTGCTGCCTGGAATGACTTTGAGGAGTTGTTCCAGGAAGGCGCCAACGGGAAGAAGGTAAGGTACGCTGCCAAGTGCCGTCATTGTTCTCACATTCTTACTGGCCGGTCTTGTGCTGGTACTGGCCATTTGCTCCGGCACCAGAAGATGTGCTTGGCTAAACAAAACCATTCTTCTCTTGTTCAGTCGCAACTGCAATTCCATTCTGATGGCTCAATTATTAATTGGGAATACAAGCCCGATCTTGCTCGCAAAGAATTGTGCCGGTTGATTGCTAGACTTGATCTTCCCCTAGGCTTTGGTGAGACAGAGGCATTTGTGGAGTACATCCAGCGTGCTCATAACCCTTGTTTTGCTAAAGTTTCTAGACAAACCACTTCTAGAGATCTTGCCAAGTTCTTTGCCGAGCGTCGTCTTTCTCTTGTTGATACTTTGAAGTCTCATGTTTCTTCTGTTTGTCTTACTTCTGATATTTGGTCAGGGAATGCCAAGGAGGACTACCTTAGTATTGTTGCACATTTTGTTTCTGCTGATTGGGAATTAGAGAAGAGAGTCATTGCTCTTAGGTTGATTGATTGCTCCCATTCTGGTGTTAACATCGCTGAGCGTATTGAACAAGTTGTTTCTGAGTTTGGTTTACAGGATAAAATTTTCTCTATCACACTTGACAATGCTTCTGCTAATACTTCTGCCATGTCCACACTTATTCCCAAATTTGTTGGTTATCTAGGTCCAGATCCTGAACCTCTTGATTCTGATTCTGATTCTGAAAAAGCACTTGTTGGTCTTTTGCATCAACGTTGTGCATGTCATATTATCAATCTCATAGTCAAGTCTGGTTTGAAGAGGATCAAGGCTTATCTTGAGGCTTTTAGGACTGCAATCTCTTTTTTGAACTCTTCTAATCAATGCATTGCAGCTTTCCATAACTTCTGCATTCTCAAGGGGGTACGCCCTCGTAAGTTTGGTTTAGATATGGATGTGAGATGGAATTCTACATATCTCATGCTCAAACATCTACTACCATATAAGAATGTCTTTTCTGTCTTTATTTCTGCTCATTATGTGCACAATGGCCAGCCACTTCTGACTGAAAACCATTGGGTAATTGCTGAGAAAATTTTGCTGTTCCTTGAAAATTTTTATGATTCCACTGTTGCTTTATCTGGTGTTTACTATCCTACAAGTCCTTTGATGTTGCATCATATTATTGAGATTGCTGGCCATTTGCATGGCCAAGATTGTGATCCATTGCTCAGAAATATTGTTGTTCCTATGAAGCTTAAGTTTCTCAAGTATTGGTAGAACATACCTCTGTTGTATTCCTTTGCATTCATTTTGGATCCTAGAGCCAAGGTGAGAGGTTTTCATAATGTTCTCCAACTTCTTTCTCAGACAGTTGGTGTTGATTACTCTTCTTATTTCACTGAGGTAAGAACTCAATTACATAAGTTGTTTAACAAGTATGAAAACAAGTTTGGTGCAGTTCGATCGCAAAGGCCCGCTCAACCTTTAGCTGCTACTGGTAAGAAAAGAACAGCATGGGGTAAGATCTTTGGTGGTCCTGGTACATGTGGTTCTCCTGTTCTTTCATCTACACCTCCTATATCTCCTGCTTCAGAGCTGTCATCCTACTTGGACAGCGATACTATTTCTTGCTATGACGATGACTTCAACATACTTAGTTGGTGGCATGAGCACAAGCTATCCTATCCTATTTTGTCCATACTTGCTAAAGATGTTATGTCTGTTCCAGTTTCCACTGTTTCTTCGGAATCTTGTTTTAGTCTAACTGGCAGGGTGATTGAGGAACGGCGCCGACGGTTGTTGCCGGAGACGGTGGAGATACTGACCTGCCTCAAGGATTGGGAGTTGGGAGATGCAAGGGCCCAACATGATGTTGAGAAGGAGGTCAATGAACTGGAGGAAACTTACAAAAGCCCCTACCCAGACATGGATGAAGGCCAAGCTAGTCAGTAAGTACAACTCATTACTCATCTTGTTCATTTGTTAAATACTTTGAATTGCAAACACTAATCAACTAATGCTGTTGGCCTGTTGTGCTTATGCACCTCTAGGCCTACCCCAGGACCAGGAGCAAGCTGAAGGCTGAAGCCTGTTGCCTGTTGCCTGTTGGACTTGGAGACTTGGCTTCTGTTGCGGTGTTGCCTGAATGGCTGAATGCCTGTTGGAGCTTGGCCAGTTGCCCAGTTGTTCATTAGATGTTAATATGTTATGTCTGTGAGTCTGTCAGTCTGTGTGTGTGTCTCAAACTCTTTGTAATGTTGAATTGAAACAATAAAACTGAGCTGGTTGTACTCTTTTTCCCTTCCTAGGGTTTTCTCACAAGGGTGAGTTTTTACCTAGGAAGGTTTTTAATGAGGCAGCCAACACTTGATCACACAGATCAAGTGTTAACAGCTCTAATAATTCCATGTGATGAATGTGTGACTTGTGATTGTGTCCATGTGATGAATGTGTCATGTGTGATTATGCAAACACTTGAATACTTGATTAACCTTCTATTTTGATTTTTGAATATTTGATAAACTTGAAAATTTTTGAATTGTGATTGTGTCTGTGATTTTTTAATGCCAACACTCGAATACGGGCTGTGGGCTGGCCCGACCTATAAAAATGGACGGGCTCTTCGGGCCGGCCCGGCACGAAAAAGACCTCACAGGCCCGTGCATGGGCCGCCCCCACGGCCCGTGGGCTGGCCCAGCACGGCACGACGGTGTTACCGTGACGGGCCAGGCTCGGCATGAAAACGAACGGGCCATGCCGGGCCCGTGTCGGACTGGGCCGGGCAGCCCGAATGGACATCTATAATCTCTACTGTGATAACAATGGGGCAATTGCGCAAGCAAAGGAGCCAAGGAACCACTAGAAGAACAAACACGTAATGCGGCGATTTCATCTCATTCGAGACTTCGTTAACCGGGGTGAGATCAAGATATGCAATATACACACGGATCTGAACATTTCTGATCCGTTGACAAAACCACTCCCGCAGGCTAAGCATGATACGCATGTAAGAGCTATAGGTATTAGGTACCTTCTAGATTAACTCTAGTGCAAGTGGGAGACTGTTGGAGGTATGCCCTACAAGCAATCATAGAGATGATGATATTCCATTTGTATCCATGATTTATATTGTGTTCCTTGAATATCCATTAAAGGCTACTTGAATTGATTTGCAATTATGTGAATTGTGTGTGAAACTCTTTACTTGTATGGTTATTCTCAAGTTGTCCCTAGTCGGAGTTCATGTGAGGACACACATGAATATTAGACTAGCACATGTATTAGTTGATGACTATGTTTCACAAGTCATGGACATGGAGATGTTGAACTAATAATGTGGGCACATGTGGAGACATGTGCTAGGACTGACCCAACACGAGAAGTAGTTCTCTCTTTAAACAACATATACGCTTTGTCCTTAGACCTGAGATTGTCGCATGTATTCAAGATGTGGATCGACCTACTTAGGGGCTATCAAACGCTACGCCGTAACAGGGTAGTTATAAAGGTAGCTTTTGGGTTTGTCAAGAAGCATGCTATGAGACATGGTCAATCAAGATGGGATTTGCCCCTCTCTGATTGAGAGTGATATCTCTGGGCCCCTCGAGTGATCGGATCCGAAAATGCATGGCCATGCTACGTACAGTTAAGAGTTAACCTACAAAGGGATTCCGAATCACAGGATCGAGAAAGAGTGGTCGGCTTGAAGCTAGACCAAATATCGTGAGGCAAAGGGAATAACATGTATATTATGTTGTGATGGTTCGTCTGATATGATCTTCGTGTGCGTATAGGAGTTGGCACGTCTTGCTAGAGGCCACTACCGACTATTGGGCCGAGTAGGAGTACTCGGGCCATGTCTATACGTATTCGAACCCATAGGGTCACACACTTAAGGGGCTGGAAGCCCAATTCGGATGTGATCCGAGTTGGATTAGGTTTAGAAGTACTAATGGGCCTCGGACCCAGAGGCCTGTTAGGAACCTCTATAAATAGAGGGGTGGGGCGCCCTAGGGTTTACACCTTTTTGGCGAAACACATCTGCCGCGCCTCCCACGCCCTCGCCTGTTGCAACTCACGGATCTAGTAGTCCGGCTTGCGACGCTTCCTCCCTGCACGTGTGGATACCTTGGAGGTGTTGCGCCTGCAGCACTTGGACGAGCCGCCGACGAGCCATGACGAGCCGCGGCACGAGGGAGATCTTGCTGCACGTGGATGAGCTACTGAGGAGCTGGTGGATATCGATATGATCGACTACGTACGACTACGCTGATCCACTTTGCTGCATCGACACGAATCTACATCTTCCGCACCAGTAGTGCGTCGAGTGGTAATCCCATGATCCTTATACAGCAGTTTTCCTGGTTTACGCGGTAGAAAAATTTTGTTTTGCGCTAGTGTAGCCTACCTCGTATCCCAACACCCGGTCCCCGTTCGGGGGGGGGGTCCGGCTCGGGCCAAGCTGGTGGCGTACCCCAGGTTCCGGTCAGCCAGTTCATATAGTTCCCGAATCTGTTCGGTCAGATCCGGGGGCTCGTTGCCTTTCCTCGGTGAAAAACCATGAACTCTGATGCTGAACCGGACTCGAATGTGAGATTGGGACGCCCTAGGCTGTCGCGCGCCCGGGTGATGGCCGCTAGCGGACCCGTCTCCTCTCACCCCTCGCTCGGGGGTGTCCTGGGGCGGCTGTCAAACCCATAGTGGGCTAGCCTTCGGACCCCTGGACCATAATGGGCCGTAGGGGCGTTTTTAGCCCCGTATCCCTTTTTTACCTTTTGGTGGGCCTCGGGCCGGACGTGGAGGAGGTTGTACCTTGGGCCGAGCGTGGAGGATGTTGTGCGCGTACTCTCCGGGAGACGAAATGGCGGAAGACGCTGATTTCCGAAAAAGGGGCAGGCGTGATGGGGCGTACCTGGCGCCGCATTTATTGCGACGGGGGCGTCTATTTTGCTTCCCACGCGCCTTCCTATAAGACGGGGAGTCCGCCTCGCCGGTTCCGCCCGCTATCTGCCCCTAAGTCTTTTCACCTCTTCACGCGCCCTTAGCTTTCTTGTGCGCCATTCGTCTTCCTCCGCCCAACGCCGCAACCTTCGTCTCCTTCTGTCGTCGAGCCTTTCTCCCCTTGGCGATGGGATCCTGGGCGCGCACAAGCTTTGACACCTTGCACGCCGACGGACTCACGAGAAAGGGCCTCCTCTGTGAGAAGACCGAGAGGGGCGAATGGCAGTTCCCCGAGATGGAGGAGGTGCCGAATCCGCCCGCCGACTACGTCGTGTCGTTCGCCCACTTCCACGAGAGGGGGTTTGCAACCCCACTGAGCCTTTTCTTTCGCGGGCTCCTGCACTACTACGGGCTCGAGCTGCAGCACCTCAATCCTAACGGGATCCAGCATATCGCGACGTTCGTCGTGCTGTGCGAGGGGTTCCTGGGCATCGAGCTCAACTTCTCGCTGTGGAAGTATTTCTTCACGGTCAGCCTGTAGCAGAAGGCCGAGAAGAGAGGAAGCTAGCAGCGGGCAATCCCCGTGCCGATAGGGTGCGCCGGAATCCACCTCCGCCATACTCACGCCAAGGAGTACATGGCGATGAAGACCACGGTGTCCCAGAAGGGGTGGCATCAGCAGTGGTTCTACGTGAAGAACTATCCCAACTCCCCCTTGCCGGAGTTCACCGGCCGCGTCATTGAAGTGGCGCTGGAGGTGTGGTCATACGGCCCGGTGGAGAAGGAGAAGAAGCGGATCGCCGGCTTGCTTCAGGCCATCGAGTACCTGAAGGGGAAAGGGCTGACCGGGGCCGGAGTTATCGGGGCATACCATGCTTGGAGGGTGGTGTCGCTAATGCTCCGGGTCTGCTCGCTCGCCGAGATGACCCCCGGCGCACCGACCGAGGGCACCGTCGTTGCGATGGGTGCGCTCGCCGCATCCGAGATCCGGTAGCGGGTCCGGGAGGCGCTGGACGACAAGGACGCCGATTACCCGGTGCCCGGGCACCCTCCGATGCGCCCGGACGAGAATTTCGTCGATCTGGTGAGGACCTCGCGCTTCCATTTCCCTCTTCTGTGTTTCTTGGTTTGTCGCTCTGACTCGGTGCTTTCATGTTTGCAGGGCAGCATGACTAGCGTCGTTAACTTGCGCCCTCCGGTGCCAGAGGACGCCGAGCGGCGGCAGCAGAACCGTCTCCTCGCCGAGAAGCAGAAGCAGCGCAAGGACAAGGAGATGGCAAGGAAGAAAAGGAAGGCCGCCAAGGAGTTGCAGCGGCAGCGGCGAGGCCAGGTTGTGTCGGACGAGGATGAGGAGGAGGAAGAGGAGGAGGAGTTCGTTCTAACCCCTCGGTCGGGCGCGCTCGTTATCCGGGAGCCGCGCTCCCAAACGACCGCGGGGGACAAAACGAGCGGGCCGCCCGCCCGGGACCCGACCCCGCAAAGCTCTAGGGCCGCACCCTAGGGGTCGGCGCGGAGCGCGCCTCGGGAGTCGACGGAGCTGACCCCCGTCCCTCTGCCTGCGGCCCAAGAGCAGAGGAGTTGCGGCAAGCGGCCATTGACAGATGCCCTGGGGTCGGCGTTAGGCTCGGAGGCGAAACAATGCGCCATCCTTGCGCTGGGGGAGTGTAAGTAGAAATTCCTCGCGCGTCTCTTTCCTTTCCTAGCATCGAGTCATTTTTGCCGATGTTGTTTGTTGTTTCGCAACATCGCCCCTCAAGGCCTCGTTCCGCCGCTGGCGCCGAAGAAGGCCCTACGGGTGTCGTCCACCTCCGCGGGGCGGACCACGACCCCACCGGCAGCGGGTGGCAATGTCGCCAGGGAGACCACGGAGCCAACCGCGGAGGTGGCTCTTGCGGCGGCACCTGATGGAGTGCTGTCGCAGCCGGACATGGGGCAGGGTCTGACCCCTGCTCCGCCCTCTGCCTCCTTGGCCGACCCCGCGGAGCACGGCATCACCCCTGGGGGGTCTCCGACCGGGGTGGTGATAGACCTCGACGATGAGGCGGAGGAGGAGCGTTCGGCTCCGATGGTGGTGGCGGAGACGGGGGCGGTTGCCCCAGCGGCCGTGACGGGGACGGCGGTGGTGACGGAGGAGAGAGAGTCCGCCCCCGCGGCCACGATGGGATAGCGGCGGCGGGGGAGGCGAGGTTGCCCACCCCGGCGGCTGCGACGGAGGCAGCGGCGGTGGCGGAGGCGGGGACATCCGCCCGGGGAGCCGCGGCGAAGCCAGCGGCAGCGGCGGAGGCGGAGGTGCCTGCTCCGGAGGCCACGACGGGGGCGGGGATGCCTGCCTTGGTGGCCGTGACGAAAGACGCGGCGGCGACGGGCACGCCCGCGCCAGCAGCCGCGATGGAGACAGTGGCGGCGGTGGACGGATCGGGACGCGTGTTGGCATCGACGACGTCCACGACGACCTCAACAAGGACGGCGGCGCGCGTGCCGGGACCGTCGGCGAGGCCGGCGGCACCGGGGGCGGCTGAAGTGGCCTCTACCCTTGCCTCGGTCAGTCCCATTCCCAAGGCGTGGAGTGGGGCTACCCTGCGCTGGAGGTCCCTCTTCACACTGGATGACGCCAAGGAGTGGGGCAAGTGGCGGGCGGTGCAGGGCGGACTTGCAAACGTCCGCGCTACCCTGTCCTCGGCGATGGGGGAGCTGGACGGCGTCGTCGTTCCTGGTAGCCAGGTATGACATTCTTCCTGGCGTTTATTTTTCTCCCATCACTCTGTTACTGAGTGTATATCGTTCTGTAGGTCCTCCAGGAGTGCAGCTGGGGGAAGTCCGATTTCCTTCAGAATGAGCGGGAGCTCTGGGCGCGCTTCTCTATGGAGAAGCAGCTGCCTGGGGAGCTGACCGCACAGGTTGCCACCGCCCAGCAAGTCATCAACGACCTGCGAAGGCGCGAGCAGGCGGCGCGGGAGGACGCGCGGCGGGCGGAGGACAAGTTCCAGGCCGTCGTCGAGAAAGCTCGCCTCGACCGCGAGGAGTTTCAGGCCACTGCTGACAAGGCCCGCCTTGATGCCGAGGAGCTCGCACGACTGAAGGGGGAGCATGAAGCCCTTCAGAAAACCGTCGAGCGCATTTGGCGCGAGCTGCAGAAGGCCTGGCAGGAGTGGGACTTCGAGGCGGCCCGGAAGAACGAGGCCGAGAAGGTGGCGGCCGAGCTTGGAGTGGAGGTCAGCCAGCTCCATGCCCAGGTGCAGGGGCTTCAGACCACCGTGGCCCAGGGGCTCGATCGGGAGCGTGAGCTGAAGGCTCGGACCGAGGCTAAGGCTCTTTTCGTTCCTTGGTTTTCTACTGCTTCATGATGGTCTCTGACTTGGACTTCTGCGGACGTGCTTTACAGACAAAATCGCCCGGCTGAGGGAGGTCCTCGACGGAGAGCGCGCCGAGCACGGCAACCTGCAGTACGCTGTTCGCGTCGTCTGCGACGGCCTCGGCGTGGTCCAGGGTGAGGGGACGAGCTCGCTAGCGACTCGCGTCCTTGGGACGTACTGGCGGGCCCGCAAGATCGCCCTGGAGGCGCTCCGCGTCAGCGTGAGGCGGGCCTTCGGTGTCTTCGGTTCCCACTACTCCAGCATCAACTTCGTCGGGATGAGCGGGGGCTACGCCGCTGGCTACTCCGAGGCCGAGCTAGACGAGATCGACGCGTCAATGCTCAACCCAGCGGAGGCCTTGGCGAAGCTTCTGGAGGATGAAGCCATCCCGTCCAAAGACCCTAGGACGAGTTAGCTGTATCGGGCTTAGGTGCCTCAGATGTAAATACGTTAGTTTGATTTTGAACTTGTCTTTGTGATGGCCACAGAGGCCTTTTCTATAAATTGTCGAAAGAAGTTTCGATCCTCTTCCTTGTTTTTTGGATTTAGAAAGTTTAGAGCGCGGGTTGGGCATGTCAGTGAGCATTGATGGGTGAAGGTACCGTAGTCACTGGGGCGTAGGCTCTTTCGCAGTCTGATCAGTCTTGCCTGAATGCCATTCGTGCACTCTCTCCTTTTCATGCCCAAAACTTTAGGGAGAGGGTCGGCTCAGAAAGAGGAAGTGTTTTGAGAAGATGTCAAGTGACTTGGGCCGGAGCCCCTGGTAGCCCCCGAGGGATATGTGGCCCTGAGGCAGAGCCAGGGTCGGATATCCCTGAGTTCGATATGAAACTTGAACGAAATCGACTCAAAATTCCTTTTCCGTTAAGTTGACAGTTTACAGAGGTGTTTATGTACAAAACTTGGAAACAAAAAACTAAGGGTAGAAGTGTCTTAGCTGTTCTATGTTCCAAGCGTTGCTAAAGATATGTCCGTCAGGGGTCGCCAGCTTGTACGTGCCTGGCCTCAGTACTTGCGCGACGATGAAGGGACCTTCCCACGGAGGGGTCAGCTTGTGCTGACCCCTGTTGTCCTGGATGAGGCGGAGCACTAGGTCACCGACGTTGAAGGCTCGGCCTTACCCCTTGCGGCTGTGGTAGCGTCGTAAGGCCTGCTGGTACTTGGCCGAGTGCAGCAGGGCCACATCGCGTGCTTCATCGAGCTGATCTTGTGCGTCTTCGAGTGATGCTTGGTTCCCTTGTTCGTCATACGCCTTGATCCTCGGCGATCCGTACTCCAGGTCGGTGGGGAGGATTGCCTCGGATCCGTAGACCATGAAGAATGGGGTGAAGCCAGTTCCCCGACTGGGGGTCGTCCTGAAACTCCACAGGACTGCGGGGAGCTCCGCGACCCATCGGCCGCCGAACTTTTTGAGGCGATCGAAGATTCACGGCTTGAGACCCTGGAGTATCATGCCGTTGGCTCGTTCAACCTACCTATTCGTGCGAGGATGCGCCATGGCTGATCAGTCCACTCGGATGTGGTGGTCGTCGCAGAACTGGAGGAATTTCTTCCTGGTGAACTGCGTGCCGTTGTCCGTGATGATGGAGTTGGGGATTCCGAAGCGATGGATGATGTCGGTGAAGAACTGCACCGCCTGTTTGGACTTTATTTGCACGACCGATCGTGCCTCGATCCACTTGGAGAACTTATCGACGGCGACAAGCAGGTGGGTGAAGCCGCCGGACGCTTTCTTGAAGGGCTCGATGAGGTCCAGCCCCCCAGACCGCGAAGGGCCACGTGATGGGGATGGTCTGGAGCGCCTGTGCGGGCAGATGACTTTGGCGCGTGAAGAATCGGCACCCTTCACAGGTGCGGACCACGTGGGTGGCATCGGCGACCGCCGTTGGCTAGTAGAAGCCCTGCCGGAAGGCGTTTCCAACGAGGGTTCTTGGCGCGGCGTGGTGGCCGCAGGCTCCGGCGTGGATGTTCTGAATCAGCGCCTTTCCCTGCTCGATCCGGATGCAGCGCTGGAGGATGCCGGTGTGGCTCTGCTTGTAGAGCTCCTTGTCGATGTGACGAAGGATTTGGCGCGGCGCGCAATCCTATGTGCCTCCGTCTTGTTCGCCGGGAGCGTGTCGCGGACGAGGTAGTCGAGGTACGGGGCTCTCTAGTCAGGCGGGGGGTCGGGCCCCGCTGCTGGGTTTGCATCGATCTCCATGACCTTGGGGTCGGTGGGGTCGGCCTCTGAGTCCACGGCGGGCGAAGCGTCACCGACCTTGTCTGGGTCGGCGCCCGAGCCCGGGACAGGTGGTGCGTTGCCAACCTCTCCCTGGTCGGGGCCCGAGTCCGGGGCAGGTGGCGCGTCGCTAACCCTCCACGGCTCCTAGTAATGGATTGAGGGCTTGAACTGGTCATTGACGAAAACACCATCGGGTACGGGCTTTCGGTCGGACGCTGCCTTTGCCAGCTCGTCGGCTGCCTCATTGAAACACCTTGCGACGTGGTTGAGCTCTAGTCCATCGAACTTGTCTTCGAGCTTGCGAACTTCGTTGCAGTAGGCTGCCATCTTGGGGTCGTGGTAGCTCCACTCCTTCATGACTTGTTCGACGACTAGCTGAGAGTCGCCTCGGATGTCCAGCCGCCGGATGCCCAGCTCGATGGCGATGCGAAGCCCGTTGAGGAGGGCCTCGTACTCGGCAACATTATTAGATGCAGGAAAGTGGAGGCGGATCATGTACCTCATGCGCACACCGAGAGGAGAGACGAAGATGAGACCCACTTCGGCGCGAGCCTTCATCAATGATCTATCAAAGTACATCGTCCAGTACTCCTGCTTCTCCGGCGCCGATGGTGTCTGGATCTCCGTCCATTCTGCTACAAAATCGGCGAGTACTTGGGATTTGATGGTGGTGCGGGGGCATAGGTGATGCCCTGGTCCATGAGCTCGAGCACCCACTTCGCAATCCGTCCCGTGGCATTCTGGTTTCGGATCACTTCGCCGAGGGGGAACGACGAAACGACCATCACCGGGTGGGAGGTGAAGTAGTGGTGCAGCTTCCTCTTCGTGATGAGGATGGCGTAGATGAGCTTCTGGATCTACGGGTAGCGTGCCTTGGACTCGGACAAGACTTCGCTGACGAAGTATACCGGGCACTGCTCCTTGAGGGCATGTCCCTCCTCCTCTCGCTCCACCACCAGAGCCGCGCTAACCACCTGGGTGGTCGCCGCGATGTAGAGCACTAGGGGCTCCTCGTCGGTTGGCGGGACTAGGATTGGGGCTTTCGTCAAGAGGTCCTTGAGCTGGTCAAGCGCCTCCTGGGCCTCGGCGGTGCACTCGAAGCGGTCGGTCTTCTTCAAGAGTCGGTAGGGAGCCCTCGTTCTCCGAGGCGCGAGATGAAGCGGCTCAGGGCCACCAGGCATCCCGTGACGCGCTGAACTCCCTTTATATTTTGGATCGGCCCCATGTCGCTGATGGCCGCTATCTTCTCCGGATTGGCTTCGATGCCGCGCACAGAGACGATGAAACCTAACAGCATGCCCCTCGGAACCCCGAAAATGCACTTTTCAGGATTGAGCTTAATACGCTTGTCTCTCAGCCTTTCGAAGGCTAGTTCGAGGTCGGGGACGAGCTGGTCGCCCTTCTTGGACTTGACCACGATGTCGTCGACGTAAGCCTCAACGGTTCGCACGATGAGGTCCCCGAAACACTTAAGCATGCATCATTGGAACGTAGCCCCCGCGTTTTTGAGGCCGAACGGCATCTTAACGTAGCAATAGGGGCCGAAGGGGGTGATGAAAGAGGTAGCGAGCTGGTCGGACTCTTTCATCGTGATTTGATGGTAGCCAGAATACGCGTCAAGGAAGCTAAGGGTTTCGCACCCGGCGGTTGAGTCGACTATCTGATCTATGCGCGGCAAAGGAAACAGATCCTTTGGGCACGCCTTGTTGAGACCGGTATAATCAACACACATCCTCCATTTCCCATTCTTTTTTCGTACAAGAACAGGATTAGCTAGCCACTCGGGGTGGTACACTTCCTTGATGAATCCGGCCGCCAAAAGCTTCTGGAGCTCCTCGCCGATGGCCTTGCGCCTCTCCTCGTCAAAGCGGCACTGACCTTGCTTCACTGGCTTGGAGCCAGCCTTGATGTTCAAGGAGTGCTCGGCGACTTCCCTTGGAATGCTGGGCATGTCCGAGGGTTTCCACGCGAAGACGTCACTGTTCACGTGGAGGAAGTCGACGAGCGCACTTTCCTATTTGGGAGATAGGGTAGCGCCGATCCGCACGGTCCGGCCGTCGGAGCTGCTGGGGTCGAGGAGGACCTCCTTGACGCCTTCGTTGGCCTCGAAGGAGGTGGCCGACTGCTTGGAGTCAGGTTGGTCCTCGGCGCCCTCCGCAAGCTGGACCGCCGGACCCTCCGTGAAGGTGATGGCTGTGACGTACTCGCAGCACTCTACGTCGCACTCGTACGCCTTCTGGAAAGACGTGCTGACGGTGATGACCCCGTTGGGCCCCGGCAGCTTGAGCTTGAGGTTGGTGTAGTTGGGGATGGCCATGAACTTGGCGTAACACGGCCGCCCCAAGATGGCGTGGTAGGTTCCACGGAAACCCACCACCTCGAAGGTAAGGACTTCCTTCCTGTAATTGCAAGGGGTCCCGAAAGTGACGGGCAGGTCGATCTGCCCGAGAGGCATTGCTTGCTTCCCCGGCACAATGCCGTGGAAAGGCGCCTTGCTGGGGCGGAGGCGGGAGCGGTCAATCCCCATGGCGTCGAGAGTCTCGGCGTAGAGGATGTTGAGTCCGCAGCCGCCGTCCATGAGCACCTTGGTGAGGCGCGTCCTGCCGACGACGGGGTCGACGGCGAGCGGGTACCAACCTGGCTGCAGGACGCGTCCCGGGTGGTCGGACTGGTTGAAAGTGATGGCGGACCCCAACCAGTCAAGGAAGGCCGGTGTAGCAGGCTCGGCCGCATAGACCTTGCGGCACTCCAGCTTCTGGCGGCGCTTGGAGTCGTAAGCTGCCAGGCTGCCGAAGATCATGAAGCAGCCGTCTACCTTGGGGAAGCCGTCTTCCTTCTCTTCGCCATCCTTCTTTTCCCCGTCGGGCTTCCGTCTCTGGTCGCCCTTCACCGGGTTGCCTACAAAGTATCTCTTCATGAGGTTGCAGTCCTTGTAGGCGTGCTTCGCGGGGAACTCGTGGTTCGGGCACGGTCCCTCGAGCAGCTTGTCGAAGAAGCCGGGGGTGCCCTCTGGGGGTGGCTGTCCCCGCTTGTGCTCAACACCAGCCATGAGGGGAGCCTTGCGCCACTAGCCTTGAGGACCAAGGATAATATTCCTATGGTTTTTAGCAGGGAAAAGGATATTCCTATAGTTCTTCGTATTCTCGGAGAGGACTTAAGGCACTAATTAAATAGGGAAACAATCATACAATCAACCATCAAGTAATAAAAATTTAAAGTCTATCAAGGAAGGGTTTTAGAAGGGTTTGAAGGATTCTAAGGGATGTGGTTGAAACGACTCTATATCTATATGGTTTTCCTTACATTTTATGTGATTTCCTGGGTGCGTGTATATGATTTAAGGAGAAACTTAAAGTTAAATACTATGCTACGAGGTCTGGACATGTTCTAGGGATTTCCTAAGGTTTTAGTAATTATTTTGGATATTCCCCTATGATTTCTTTAATAAAGGAGATATGATCCTTATGGTTTATTTGGATGGTTTCTTGGTTCTAAGGGTATATGGCATGGGTTTTAGATGTGAGCTTATGAATTTGCTTAAAATAATGAAAGGATCGTGTGATGCCTAGAGGTTGTGAATAGGCTCAATCTGAAATTCCTGAAAAATTCTTCGCAGTGGTTAAATACGTAGCTACATCTCCGTTGAGGAGCTGACAAAACAACCGGGTCCTCACTAACCCTTTACCTCTCAGTTGGTATTTCTTAATGTTCACGAATAAATCCACAAGCGCATGGATATACCATTGTAGCACTGCACCTGGAGAGTATTCATGGTATCGTATATTCTCAGGGAACGGGAGTGTAAAGGTCTTCTAGCTAGTTCAACCCAAAGACAACAAGAGGTAGAATGGCCTAGGTAACGAGGTTTTCTAAGAATAGAGATTCTAGTAAGGATAAACTCAGTTATTAAGCGTTTACTTCGGGCACCGGTTTACACCTGGTCTGCCAAGCGCCTCCGGCCTTTAGCTCTACTCTGTACCCCAGCGCGGAGGATTACGAAGGACGGACATGGCTGTCAGCACCTGACGCCTACCTCAAGAACCGGTGAAGCACGAAGCAAACAAAGGTAATTTCTAGCCTAGACACCACATCTATGCTATCGATTACTACTCTAGCGTTGTATAGGATTATCTGTCTTTATCAGGAGTCCTTTACTAGAGCATCCGCTACAAGAACGGATGATGAACCCGTAAACGAATAATAACGAAAGCACAACCTTACCAAGGAACTCACCGCCATAGACGAACTTGGATACTTACTCAAGTGGATCGTATCCAACAAGGTACAAGTCGAGGAAGGTCACCGACAAACCTGGGACTCCTCCTCCGGACTACATCCTCACTCACTCCCTATCTTATGCTACCGAAGTAGCTCTTGTGCTGGAGTCCCTCTCTTCTCTTGTGTTGTGTCTTGATGTCTTGTGTGCTAAATGGAGGAGAGGGTTCCTTTTAATTATAGTGGAGAGGTGCCTTAGGGGAGTGGAGGTGCTCTTAGCATCAAAGGGAATATTCTCCTCCATTCCCTCCATCCCTCATCTAGGTACATCTTCTCAGCACCGCCCCCACGCAACAGCCATAGGGAGATTAGGAGGGAGCGACACATGCAAGATGAGTGCAGGACGAGCTGGGAGTGGTTTGGCCAAACCTCTGGGGTCACCCCTTGCACCGCCTTTCATCCAGGACACTGTCTAGTGGATCCTCAGGTGGGTACATGGGGTCTGGTGTGAAGTTAGATTGGTTTTCCCCTATTTGTGGGCCGATGGATCCATGTGTTTTCCTCTGATTGGTCAAGGGTGTGTTTCTTTGCACCTTGAATATGTTTTGGAGCACGTTTTCCCCGTATGCGGGCGTGATCTCCTATAAATAGTGATTCACCAAAACTTGTGGAAATAGTTAAAATTAAACCCCTATCTCTAGTTTTGTGCATGTTATTTTACTGCTTTTTATAGGAGTTGATGGTCATATTTTGGTAATAAGGACCATCAACACTCTCCCAATCAACCACAAAGGAAAATTAGGCCACTTACTATGAATCCTCCAAGAGGATGGTCTCGGATTTAGTAGCCCGGCAGTCTACCAAGGGTTACCCAAGTGATTGATTTGTAGGTAGAGAGGATCGTGAGACTAAGAAGTTAAAGGTGATCACGAGAGCGTGAGGGTTTAGACAAGTTCGGGCCTTCGGAGAGTAATACCCTACATCCTGTATTCTGGTGGTTTGTATTGCTTTGCGTTGGTGCGTGATATAGATTGGATTGCCCTCGGGAGGTGCGCTTAGCCGCTTTATATAGGCTGATGACCTAGGGTTACAAGTCGGTTTAAATCTAATCTACTCGGTTGTTACATGGAAAGCAATCTGAGTCAGATTACAATACGTATCCCGTAATATCCGGACTGATTTGAATCGCCCAGCCTCCTTGACTTGTGCTCCAAGTATCTTCATGTCCTTGGCCCGCAAGATCTGGTTGGGCAGGCCCACTTATTAGGACCAGCCAGTATCTTGGTCGGTGGGGACCCATGGGGTACCCATATCCCTTAAGCCCCTGAGCAATGTGTAGGCGAACCGGAATCTAAGGTCATCGCAACGAAGCTTGGAATGTGGTCGGCTGAAGCTGCGATGGTGTCATAGTGATGGAAAGGCTGCGCAGTGCTCAAAGAAGAAGAAAATCTGAGTGAACGTAGAACCATACGCACAGAGCGAAGTCAAGTGCCAAGTTGATGGATGTCGGGCATTCAGCAAGTCGAAGCAAAGGATATGGAGAGCGTCGCAAGACGCACTCCATATGGAGTAGCCTCCGAGCATTGAAGTGATTAGTATGATCGATCCAATGGTCAAAAAAAGAAGAAAAAATTGATCCCAAAAGCAGGTCCAAGTGCCGGAACACAAGGATAGGTGAAGCCACAGAGGCACGCCGACTAGAGGTAAGCGCCCAACCCCGAGTACAAGAACTACTGGAGCCACAGAGGCACGCCGACCTGAACTAAGTGCCCAGCCCTCGAGGACGAGGACTGGCAGAGCTCTCGAGTATGAGGACTGGCGGAGCCGTGGAAGCATGCCGACCTGAAATAGGCACCCAGGCCCTGAGTACGAGGACCGACGGGAGGTTTTCTAGCAGCAGGAGAGGGGCGGGACCCATCACCACCGAGAAGTAGGTGGCCATCTTGTCATAGGTGCCGTTGGCGGCTTTCACCGCGGTGATGTACGTCTTGAGCCATATGGTGGGGTTGGAGTGGTCATCATACTTTCTGTTGATAGCCGGCTTGAACGAGACCGGCCACTCAATGGCCCTGAGGCAAGGAGTAAAGGTGGCGAAGCCATTGATCACCGTGTCGTCGTCATCCTCGAGGTTGTATACAACGAGTGGTGCCCTGGGGCATCCACTGTTGTTGCGCCTGGGCGGGACGTAGGCGTCTTCAGGGGTGCCGTACATGCGGTCGTAGTTGGTGTAGCGACGCATCTCATCTTCTTGTCGTCGGCGGTCCTCCTGTTTCGTGTTGCGGTTGTGTCCAGGAGCGCCATAGTTGCAGTCGTACTTGGCATCGTGGCAGTGCTCGGCCTCCTCCCGCTCATGGTGGCGGTTGTTGAGGTCGGCGCGTAGGTCGTGGCGGTCGTGTAACTCCTCACGGAGGTCACGTTGTCGACCTTGTCTGTCGCGGTTCTCGCCATCGCCTCTCCTACCACCGCGGCGGTTGTCGTGGTTGTCAAGTTGGTTGTCGTTGTTGGTGGGTGGGTTGGTGGGTTGCTCCACCTCTTCTTCACGAACAGGCTCTAGCCGACTTCTCGCGTGGTTATCATGGTCGCCTCGGTGGTGGCTGGATCTGCTATACCCGGATCGGCTTCGAGAGTGCTGGGTAGCTGTGGACCGGGAGTATGCTGATCAGCTGTGGGCTCGCTCTTTGATCTAGGCATTGGCAACGCGGATACATGCTCGGATCCGTCGTAGAGGCTCCAAGTTTGGAAGATTTTCCAGGTCGGCGAAGGCAGCCCCTAGGTTAGCCTGGGGTGTGGTGAAGACGTTGTGGCCAGCCTCCTCGAGGTCGTCTTGTAAATTGTGGGCGCGTGAAGGGCGCTTGCATCTGCCCCGAGCACCGTCCTGGTCGGCGTTGTCACCGTCGTTGGCACGCGGTGGGTTGGCGTTGGCGACGGGCGGTGATCAGCGCGGTCTCTTGATGCCTCCTCTCCCGCGTTTGCAGCAGGTTGTTGGCATTGCTGGGTGTCGGCTTGCACCCGTTGGTGCCGTACTGCACGTTCCTGGTTCTTGGCGTTGTGGCCTGCTTTTTGAGAAGAGGTTTCGCCATCCCTAGGTGAATCATCAGCAGAGACCAAGAAGGCTTCACGATCTAGCGTGATGGAGCTGCTCTCGTCGTTGCTTCCATAGGGGTTCGGAGTCGGAATGATACGGGGGACATGGAACTCGCCACAGTTCGGAAACTAGGTGGGTGTGGGTAGGTCTCCAGATTGGATCTGAAGGGACTGCGCGAGTTTCGTGAAAAATGTGGCAGCCGAGTTCCTCAGACCAAAGGAGGTGAGGGAAGGACCCTGCGCCAACCTTGTTGGGCGTAGCGCCACCTCAGAGAGGTCGATGCACTCAGCAATAGTGTTGCTAATGTGATCTAGCCTTGCGATCAGGTCGAAGGATGTGGGTGGGCGGGTTACCGCAAGAATGTTGCGAATCCTCTCAAAGGGAGAGAGATTGCCGACCTATCGGGCAAGTGGCATGATGATACTCGGGTGAAGACCTTGCTCCGTTGGAGTAGATCCAATAGATGCTGAGCTGGTGATGGACGCTGAGTCGACGGAAGACGCGGTGGAGTCAGAGTCCACCGGCATGCTCCCAAAGTGGAGCTAGATCGGATTGGCGAGGAAGTCCTCCATGCTCTCAGGGAAGATGACGCCAGAGCGAAATGCCATCGAGCTCAATGGGGTGGATCTCACAATCACCCCTACCTGGTGCGCCAATTGTCGGATTTAGTAGCCCAGCAGTCCACCAGGGGGTTACCCAAGTGGTTGATTTGTAGGCAGAGAGGATCGCGAGACCAAAACTCAAAGGTGATCATGAGAATACGAGGTTTAGACAGGGCCTCCGGAGAGTAATACCCCTACGCTCTAGTGCCCTTGGCCATCTTATATAGGCTGATGACCTAGGGTTACAAGTCGGTTTGAATCTAATCTACTCGGTTGTTATATGGAAAGCAATCTGAGTCGGATTACAACACATATCCTGCAATATCCAGACTGATTTGAATCGTTCGGCCTCCTTGACTTGTGCTCCAAGTATCTTCATCATTGGCCCGCACGCTCTGGTCGGGCAGGCCTACTTTCCAAGATCGGCTAGTATCCTAATCGGTGGGGGCCCATGGGGTACCCATATCCCTCAGATGGGCAATACAAAGTTTCTAGATGCACCACAATGAGAGGGCGCTCAACTGGGTGATGCCTAACCGTCTAGAAGCAAGCTTCAAGAGTAACAAATGCGAATCGAAGATCGAAAATGCTTCAAGTGCTCTTGAGATGAACAAGGTTGACCTCACACTCAAAGATGGAGTCACACACCTCAAATCTTTCTCTTACCCAAGCTCTAGCTCAAATCTCTCAAGAATTAGCTCAAGGAGGGAGTGGGGAGGAGTATTGAATGCTCATGGAGGTGTTTGGCACAGGGTAGGTCAGCAGCAAATGACGAGAGGGGTGAGGGGGTATAAATACCCGACCCCCAAGAACTAGCCATTACTATGCTGTTAATGTATCTGTCGGAACTTCCCAAGCAGGGTCGGAACTTCTGACGCTATGAAAATGAAATTCATTGAGCATCCCCTATCGAAAGTTACCTAAGACTTCGGACAGGTGTTGGATTCCGACCCCACGTCGGAACTTCCAAGACTCACAGATCTTGTGAGAAACAGCAAGTGAGAGCAAGGTTAAGGTGTCTCTCATAGGTGGTTAGCATCTCAATTCAGCACTTTCACATCTTCAAGCCAACCAGCCACGTCCCCCTTTATAGTACGGTGTTCTTATACTCAAATTTTAAAATAGAAAATTATAGCAAGATCTTCTTTTATGTTCTAACACCGTTCGGTCCTTCATTGCACCTTTGCACTTCTATTCCTTTTAAGCCTATCAAATTCTCAATAAACTCATTAGTCCCTTAATTATAGATGTCATGAACACCAAAACCCACTTAGGGAGCCATACGCACTTTCAATTTCCCCCTTTTTGGTGATTGATGACAACATAATTAAGGCTCACAAGAGAAATATATAGTTATTTGGAATCCACCATATAGGAAAGCTCCCCCTTAATATGTGCATCTTTTGAATATGAGATCAATAATGGCCTCAAATGCCATTTTCACATATTTAGAGATCTCCCCCTATATCCTTTCATTCGTGGGGTGCAAAGTGTGATAAAATATCAATGTGATGCATATGGCACATCAATGAAGTGGAAATAAACAACATATCAAGCCATGACCATCACACAAGCAACAATAAGTTCTAGAGTCACACTAGCATAGCATTTAAGTCTTAAAAATTTAAAAGGCTTCACTTGGCACGCCACATAAAAGTCTTACATGTCCAACAAGGCAACAAACTAAAGTTCATAGCAAGAGATAAGGTAGATAGATAGATAGCTGTCACAACATGCATGCACCATGGTCTATGGTGAGCTCACTCCTCCTTTGGCATCAAGCTCCAAAAAGTGAGGCTCTTCCATAGCCATCACTCATCATCATTGTCGTCGTCGTCATCATCATCATCATCATCTCCAAAGTTATCATCCTCGGTAGGAGTGTCATCATCATCAACGGAGACGTTGTCTTCTTCTTCCTCCTCCGACTCCTCTTGCTCGCCCAAGTCTTGATCATCACCATCGTCATCTTGTGGAGCGCCGAAGACCACGGATGGCTGTCCCATTTCCTCCCAAGGGTTATAGAAAATGGGGGGAGGGGGATAATCCATAGGACCATGAACGAGAGAATGTGGCATTTCATTCATAGCCATGAGAGCCTTTTGCCTCTCCTCAATCTTCAACGGTTGCTCATCAACATGCTTCTTGTGAGCATAAATCTCATCAGCATTGTGTCAGCTCACATTGAAGCAAGCAAACAATCCTTGAGATAAAAAGTTGAAGATTCCCTTCTTCTTAGGAGGATGGAAAGATGAAGGACCTCTAGAGCTAGATGGTTCATGAGATGAAGATGGTCCTTGAGGAGGTGGATGAGGAATTGCATGAGAACCAATCTTGAGAAGACCCTCAAGTGCACCTTTCTTGAGCTTGTAGACCGGATGATCCTTGTCCATAAAAATGTCCAACCTTGTCACACTCTTGATCAAAGAAAATATGTAGGGAGCATAGTGACAACTCTTCCTTGGTGAGTAGAAACAAATGATGATTTCTTCCCAAATGAGGTCAAACATACTAAATTCTTCCTTCCTGGGAGCCATTCTTGCAAGCAAGTTCTTTGACATATTTGAGATATTATCCAAATCACCACCTTTGGGATAAAGTGTGTACCAGAAGAGTTGGTTGAGCAGCTTGTAGTAAGGAATCATCCCCTTGGTGGTGCCATACTCAATTTTCCCATAAGCCTACCATGCATCAAGGCCATCTCACTATCTTCAAGCACATTTTTCTTCTCATGAATATTGTCTCGAGCGTGATCATGTACATCATATCGAAGAACTCTCCCAAAGGCTACATATGTCACTGAAAAAGGTTTGCCTTGAATGGACCAATGCATAGTTTTGTTTGGACGGTCAATGTATAGAGTGGCATAGAACTGAGCTATTATCTCTTCATTCCAATCATGATTGATAGTCCTAAGAGGAATAAGATTCTTATCCCTACAAGCTTCAAAAACTTCCTCAATGATCGGCAAGTCAATATCATGCAAATATTTCCAACAAATAGATTTCATTGGGGTAGTAGGATTGGTCATGCATAGAATTACGGACTCATACCAATTAGCATGAAAGCGCATCCAAAAATGAATATCATCTTTGAATTCCTTTTCATATTGAGAGGGATTATCATAGCGTGGAGTCTTGATGTCGTGCTTGCCCTTCTTATAATCAACCTTACGAACTCCATTGTATCCCTACTCACCCTCACAAGTAATTACATCCATGCAGAGAATGATTTGTTCAAGATAATCCAATGAGCCTGCATCATCTTCTTGGTTAGCACCCGTATCGGAAGCACGCTTCATACAAGGTCTACCACCACTAGAGGATCCAACTGCAATAGGTTTGCCCCGGTCTTGAGCACGCTTGGGAATCTTGGGGAAGCCTTCCTCTTCCCTTTGTGTTGGACAATGGCCACTTCCTCTTTGAAATCAGAAGAGGGATTTGATTCAATCTCGGGTGACTCAGCATGCTGCTTTCCCCTCTTTTGATGACCCATCTGACAAGATTTGCAATAGAGATTTAGATGGATGCAAGAGATGGTACAAAGGAATCACAATAGAGCCAATAGGCACTTGTCGGAACTTCCGACCAGGGGTTGGAACTTTCGACACGGCTCGAGCCCAGCCAATGATTCATGGAATGAGAGATTTAGCCCACCAAAAGTAATGAGATCATAGGCATAAGTTCTGGAGCACATCTAGAGGCTATTTCCAAAAGAAAATCACTTAAGTCCAATTACATTGAGGGATCGGGCGACGGGATTTTTGAATGAAATTACCTTGAGATTTCCCGTGTGAATTGAAGGAACTCCAATGGGGATTGGAACCTCCAAGGCCTGGGCACTCCAAAGATAGCAAGAGCAAAGGAATCCAAATATCAAATCTTGAGATCCCCTCGAGAGATTGAGAGTAGAAGGGAGAGGGGCGCCGGTGTGGAGTGAAGAAAGGAGTTAGGGTTCGAAGGGGTATGTGCCAGCTATTTATAGCCCTCAATAGTCTGTCCGAAGTTCCAACGGTGAGTCGGAAGTTCTAACGCAAATAAATCCTTTTTCCTAAGCACCATTTGTCGGATGTAACTTGAAAGTTTCGACATTCATCGGAAGTTCCAATTGAGCGTCGAAAGTTCCAGTACTTTAATTTCCAACCTCCTAAGCACCCTTTGTCGAACCTTTGTTGACACTTCTGATGATTATCAGAAGTTTCGGTGGTGGGCCGGAAGTTCCGATGGTCAGTGAACAGCTCCAAAAACATAGATTTCAAGATGGGTAAGCATTGAGATTTTGAGACGTATGGCTCATGGACATATAAGACAACTTGACACATAGTGACCAACCAACAATCAACATGACATAACAATGATCACATGAGTCAAGTTCGATCCAAAAATCAAGATCTATGTTTTGAAAAATACTCAACACAAAGAGATCCATTTTTCCTACCTAGTCAACAATCAAGTATGTGCAATAAGTCAAGCTAAGTTATGAGAATCCAAGATATTTAGCTCATTCCTCAAAGAACAAAACCTTTGCTCATATAGAGGCTTAGTAAAGATATTGGCAAGTTGCCTTTTGGTGCTCACATGACGTAAAACAATATCTCCCTTAGCCTCATGATCCCTTAAGAAATGATGTCTTGTATCTATGTGCTTTGTTCGGGAGTGTTGCACCGGATAGTTAGCTAGCTTGATAGCACTCTCGTTGTCACACAAGAGTGGAATCTTGCTAAACTCACAAGCAAAGTCACTCAATGTTTGCTTCATCCCCAATAGTTGGGCACAACAACACTGGCTGCCACATATTCGGCTTCGGCGGTGGACAAAGTAACCTTATTTTGCTTGTTAGAGTCCAAGCACTAGTAGAGAACTAACCTTCCATTCAACCCTTTTTGTCCCGGATGATATTGGACCCAGCACTTGCCTTTAGTCCCAGGTCAAAAATGAGGCACCGAAAGGACATTGACGGGAGGTGTTTTAGTCTCGATTGTAAAGATCTGGCACAGACATCCCTCCCTGTTGTCGTGGTTGGAAATTCCAACCGGGACAAAAGACCCTCCCCCTTTTGTCCCGGTTCCCGATTGGAATTACCAACTGGGACAAAAGGAGGCCTTTAGTCCCGGTTGGTGGCTCCAACTAGGACAAAACCCCCTCCCAAGCGCGCGCTCCCCTCCTCTCCACATTAACTTCTTCTCTCTCGCCTTTTCCTTCTCTCTCCGTTTTCCTTATCTTCCACCGACGCCTATCTTCTCCTTCTCCTCCCCTTCCTGGCCCCTCTGCTCCTATCTTCTTCCTCTCCCACCCCCTCCTCCTCTGCTCCCCTCCTCTTCCACCTTTGCTCGCCCCTCACTGGCAGTGAGGAGCCGCAGCGGGGCGAGGGCGGGCCGCAATGCGCAGGGGAGCGGGGTGCGAGCGGGCTGAGGCGGGGTGGGGCGGTGCGGGGTGGAGTGGAGCGGGGTCGGGGTGGCGCGGGGTGGTGTGGGGTGGGGTGGAGCAGGGCCGAGGTGGCGCGGGATGGGCGGGGTGGAGCGGAGCAAGGCCGGGACGGCGCGGAGCGGGGCCAAGGCGGCACGAGGTGGGGTGGAGCGGCAACGGGCGGAGCCGAGGTGGGCGATGGTGGGGCGGAGGCAGGTGGCGGCGGGGTGAAGCCGAGGGTGGGCACGGGCGGCGGGTGCTAGCGGCAAGCGTAGGCGACGGGCGGCTTGCCGATGGACGGCGCAGTCAGCCGACAGGCGTGGTGCGGCTTTTTTTTATTTTTTTCGAAATATTTTAGTCCCGGTGGTAACACCAACCGGGACTAATGGAGGCCTTTAGTCCTGGGTGGATGACCCGGGACTAAAGGACCCCCCTTTTGTGTCAAAAAATTAATCCTGGTTGGGCATTGGAGAGTTATGGCCCTTCCCAACCTGTATTAATGCTTAGTTTTCTACCAGTGAAGACACCAAGGATCTACTAAGAAATTGGCAAGTCCCCGTTGTACTCTTTCGATCTACCTTGTAACTGGCATAATCCGAATTGGAGAAGCCAAGTAGATCAAAGGTGGAGCCCTTGGGATACCGTAAGCCAAGATTAGGAGTGTATACTAAATATCTCAAAATTCTCTTAACAGCCATTAAATGACATTCCTTATGATTGCTTTGAAATCTTGTACACATGCACACACTAAGCATAATATCCTACCTAGATGCACAAAGATAAATTAGAGAGCCAATCATGGAGCGATATACCTTTTGATCAACCGACTTTGCTTCTTCATTGAGATCCAGATGTTTATTCAATGCCATGGGTGTCTTGATGGGCTTTGCATAGACCATGTCAAACTTTCTTGACCATATTCTTCACATACTTGGTTTGACATATAAAAGTCTCTTCCTTCATTTCCTTGATTTGAAATCCAAGGAAGAACTTCAATTCACCCATCATGGACATCTAAAATCTCTTGGTCATAATCCTACTAAATTCTTCACAACATTTTTGATTAGATAAACCAAATATAATATCATCGACATATATTTGTCAACTAAAAATATCCTTATCAGTTTTTTGAGTAAAGAGAGTGGAATTGGCTTTGGCCATTACAAGGTCATTCTTGAAAAGAAAATCCTTAAGGCATTCATACCATGCTCTAGGAGCTTGCTTGAGCCCATAGAGAGCCTTTTGAAGCTTGTATACATGGTTAGGAAATTTTGAATCTTCAAAGCCCGATGGTTGTTCCACATATACCAACTCGGATAGGGGGCCATTCAAAAATGCACTTTTCATATCAATTTGATAAAGTTTAAAATCATGGTGAGTAGCATAGGCAAGTAAAATACGAATTGACTCAAGCCTAGCTACAGGTGCATAAGTCTCACAAAAATCCAAACCTTAAATTTGGGTGAAACCTTGTGCATTTAACCTTGCCTTATTTCTTGTGACTACACCGTGTTCATCTTGTTTGTTCTGGAAAACCCACTTGGTGCCAATCACATTTCGCTTGAGTCTTTCTACCAACTCCCATACCTCATTTCTTGTGAAGTTGTTCAATTCTTCTTGCATGGCAATCACCCAATCCGGATCATCAAGTGCTTCATCTACCTTGAAAGGTTCTAAAGAAGAAACAAACGAGTAACATCCACAAAAGGTTGCTAAATGTGAACTAGTAGTTACCCCTGTTTGGATACTCCCAAGAATATTGTCAACGGGATGATCCCGTTGAATGCTTCAATGAACTCTTGGATGAGGAATTTGTGATTGACATTGAATTGGCCCATCATCATCATCATCAACTTGTCATGCATCTTCTTGAGTTTCACCACCTTGTTCTCCCCCTTGATCAATGCCATGAACTTGATCGTCACCATGAGCTTGACTTTGATCTTGAGTTTGTTGAAATTTGGTGGTTCCATTCTTGTTGATGATGGTGGATCATTGTTGTATTTTTCAACTGGAGCTTGAGCCTCAACTTCACACAGTCTCACTTCACCCAATCCCATTTTCATGATGGATTGACTTGGTGGCTCCTAATCGTCTACAAGGTTTTTATCAACTTGCTCTACACTACAAGAAATCTTCCGACTAGTGACGAATCAAAAAGTGTCATAAACACGTTTTTGCCTCATAAATCATAATTTATGACGCGGGAGTGATGAAAACCCTTCATCATTAGTCGAGTGTTATAAACCGCGACTAGTGATGTTCCTTATTTCGGTGCGTCACTAAGATAATGACGAATGAAAATTCATCCCACATGTTGTCATAAACTGGCTCCTGTATAGCATGCCATGTCAGACCTCAGTGTGATGTGGCATGATAGTTATGACGAACTGTTTCGTCATAGATTGAATTAGGCCCAGATCTTGTTGGACCGAGCCCAATAATTGCTGCCGTCATAGATTGATTATATTTAGGCCCAACTTGTTGTGTCAAGCCCACTAATTGCTGTCATCATAGATTGATTTAGGCCCAATTCTTCTTGGACCGAGCCTAATAATTGTTGACGTCATAACTTTGTTTAGGCCCAATTCTTAATGGATTTAGCCGAACATTTGCTGGCGTCATAACTTTGTTTAGGCCCACAAAATAATCGGCCGAGGAGGCGAGCCTACAAAATTTTGGGCCCAGCTATTTTCAGGTGTAGCCCAGGTAACAATTAATTAAAATATAATCTAATTTAATATTACATACAAATCAATTTGGTAATTGATAGCACAAATAATCTTTCCATACCACACATACAAATAAATATTTCTTATCGCACTTCACACATTATTATTCATGACCAAACAACAAGCACAAGCATATTGTCCCTAAGAGATCACAAACCATTACACATGATATCTCTCTAACCAAGAACAAACCTAGCCTAGAAACACATTGAGCACAAACTACAATACTCACAAACCAGCACAAGCAACTAGGAGGACATGAGCAGATGCCTAAGAAACACATTGACCTTACCCTCTGAAGTTTAGCAGTTGACGAAGCAGGTACTCAGTTTTTCTTACTACTTCCTTCAAACTCTTAATCTCCTCAGACTGTATTTTCATTGCTACATCTGAAGTTTGTGCCTTCATCTTCAAGTCGCTCAACATTTGCTCTAGTTCAACAACTTGTTGTCTTAGTTATGCAGCTTCTTGTAGCCCTGCCAAAGAAACTTCAGATCTTGAGCTTGTAGCTAAGGCTGGCTGCACGACCACATAATCAAGGAAGGGACTTGACTGCAAATCATGAGGACCATAATTTGGTACTGCAACCCAAAGAATTATTTTCAATATTTCAGCCTACAAATGAAAGAAGCAGAAGTCAAACTTTAATTTTAAACAAAGCAACTGAACAAAGTAAAGAATCTAGGAGCAGGATAATCACTTGTTTAGTTACATACCACGACATGTGATTGAATTTCAGCAATGTACGAATTGATGAGGACACCACAAGTACATCTACACCAGCAGCACCTCAGGCGCCTCCAGTTGCTCCTCCACCTCAGGCGCCTACAGTTGATCATTTAGTTGGGCCAATCACTCGGGCCCATGCGAGAGAATTAAACTTCATCATGGTGTTAAGGAACGAAGGCCCATCAGAATAAGAAGATGGCCCAACAGGGCAGCCCAGGTGGGGTGCCTAGGGTTGGGCGCGCGTGACCCCTCCGGACTCCAAGGGCTGCGCCCCCTTTATTTAGTCGGAGTCCTTTTTGTTTACGACTCGAGTTTTGTTTTACATCTAGCTTTAGCTACTCTCGAACACGCGCAAATACGCGCTGTCCTTGTGTGATTCAGAACTCCACCTTCGAGTGATATTTAGATTGCTCGCCTCTCTTTCTTGTTCGTTCTTTGATTGCGGACAGGAATTGATCTTCGTGATCAGGCTGATCTTGCGCCAGCAAGGTTGGTAACCACAGAAGTTGGTTCAGCGATTGCATTGGCGCTTCGGGTTCGCTCGTCGTAGTCGGATCGTGAGGGTCTACTTCCACCAAGTCGAATTTATCTCCACTCACCGAAAGATCGGGCACTCCGACTCTATCAAGTGGTATCAGCTTTCCAGGTTGATCGGTGAGTTTAACCGAGTATTTTTTCCTTCCTACAGTCCACAAAAACCAAAACAATTTTTTCAGGTTAGATCCTTTTCCCAGCAACTGTTTAGCCTCGCACATTCTTTCAATAAGTGTCTTTGTTGAATTCGTGTGCCTCCTCGTTCAATTGTTTGCTGGTTACTTGTGTTTAATCTCTTATTTCTCGTTTTTCCTCTAACCCTAGTTTTCGCCGCCGCCACCGTTCCGCTGCTCGCCAACCACGCCGCGCCATCCCACCCCTCCGATCGCCCCCTCCCCTATCCAAAAAAAAAAGAAAGATAGAAAGCAATCAAAAAAAAAGGGAAAGTGCAAAAAAAACAAAAGGAAAGAAGCAAAAAAAAAAGAATCCAACAGGGAGAAGGAAGGTGATTCGGTTTTGTTTCGGTGGAAACTCCCTTTGCGCGCGCCATGAACCCCCCTGGGTCACGACACTCCGGGGCAACTTCCCCCCTCCCCCACGCATTCCGTGCCAGCTTTTCGTATCCGTATCTCTCTTTCTTGGTACTTTTTTCTGAGGTCCGCCTTACTCTTGGTATCTTTTTATTACCGGAATACCCCTGTACTTTCGGAAAAAGTGTGTGCCACAATTTGCTATTTGAGATCCTCTGTGTTCATATTATCAGTTTTGGGGCACCCTCTGTGAAAAAAAATAGAAATAAAAAAAAAACAAAAGAGGTGCGCCCTCTCCACCTTTGCCTCTGTTCTTTCGATTTCCCTTCTTACCAGCAACTCTTGTTACGTGTTTGGCACTATATTTCAACTTTGCATTATTGTTTGATTGTGCTAATCCTTCATTTGAGTGCAGCCTTCCCAGAACTCCACATAGTTCTACGACGAGCATATTTTGTTTCTCCAGGCAATCACTCCTCCAATCTTTCACGAGTTCCACCGGTTGGTTGCAGTTCGCCCCTGTGTGCGTGGTAAGAACGGATAAGAATTTGATAACAGCACTAGTGTGAGCGCCTTGTGAGCCGTTACACCCCTGTTTTGTTGTCGCTTTGGTTCTTGTATTTGTGCTAACCATGGCAGATGATGTCGACGCGGGGGCTAACCAGCTGCAGGGCATACGGGCACAAGTTGAAGGGCTTGTCACTGACATTCAGACGATTCATGAACGGCTGGACTCTACGATCTCCTCGTCGACCGAGCGGTGTGATCAGCTCGACCTTGCACAGACGGCCGCTAAGGACACACTCGACTCAGTTGTGGCAAGACTCGATGCATTGCACACAACAGTCGCAGAGTTGCAACAGGGTTATGGTGGTGACTCGGACCAGGACAATGGCGACCGCCGAGGCCGTGCCCGCCGCGTACCACGCCGTCCCGGTGGTAATGATTCCTTTTCCAAGATTAAATTTAAAATTCCACCTTTTAATGGCAAATATGATCCTGCTGCATATCTTGATTGGGAATTAGAAGTTGAAGAGAAATTTTCATGCCATGATATTCTTGCTAATTCTCAAGTTAAAGCTGCTATTAGTGAATTTACTGATTTTGCTTTAATTTGGTGGCGTGAATATAAACACAAACATCCCAATACCATTCCAACCACTTGGGAGCAATTAAAAACTGCTATGCGCCACAGATTTGTGCCTTCTTATTATGCCCGAGATTTGCTTAATAAAATGCAACGTTTTCAACAAGGTTCCAAATCTGTTGAGGAATATTTCCAGGAATTACAAATAGGCATGATTCATTGTGGGTTATTGGAGGAAAATGACGCTGCTATGGCACGTTTTCGTGGTGGTTTGAACCGCGAAATTCAGGATATACTTGATTATAAGGACTACACAGATATGACAACATTATTTGAATATGCTTGCAAAGCTGAACATGAAGTGTAGGGATGCCGCTCGAAGACATATTCTAACTCTTTTGCAGGAAGAAGCTCGACATCCAACTCCGCACCCGCTCTCCCTGCGCCACCCACGCCCACCACTACACCGCGCGAGCGAACGGCCAAACCTGCAAGCGCTGCCCCTTCCACAGGCGCCGCCCCTCCCACAGGCCGTACACGGGATATTCAGTGTCATCGTTGCAAAGGATTTGGCCACGTGATTCGGGACTGTCCAAACAAGCGCACTTTGCTTCTTCGTGACGATGGTGAGTACTCTTCCGCTAGTGATTCTGAGGATACTCGGCATGCGATGCTTGCCACTGACCATGCAGCTATGGAGGTACATGTCAACCCGGGTGACGCCGATAGGTATGAAAGTCTTGTTGTGCAGCGTGTTCTTAGTACACAGGTCACCCCGTCCGATAAGAATCAGCGACACACTCTTTTCCATACCAAGGGCGTTGTGCAGGAGCGGTCGATTCGCATCATCATCGACAGCGGCAGCTGCAACAATTTGGCGAGTACCACGCTGGTTGAAAAGTTGTCTTTACCCACTCGTAAGCATCCACATCCATATCACATTCAATGGCTTAATGATGGTGGGAAAATTAGTATTACTCGATCAGTTCGTGTTCCTTTCTCCATGGGTGCTTATTCTGATTTTGTCGATTGTGATGTTATTCCCATGGAAGCATGCTCTCTGTTACTTGGGCGACCTTGGCAATATGATACTGATAGCTTGCATCATGGTCGTTCAAATCACTATTCTTTCATGTTTAAGGGTTAGAAAATAATTATACATCCAATGACACCTGAACAAATTCTTAAAGATGATCTTGCTAGAGCTGCTAAAACTGCTAAACAACTTGACGCGTCGCCATCTGTTAATTCTGAAATCAAGTTGAATGCTCCTGTTTTGCTTGCCACACGTGCTGATTTTGATGAGTTACGCGATGCTCCTTTGCCATGCTATGCCCTTATATGCTCTAGTGTGCTCGTTTCACTTGATGGTGCACCATCTTTGGATATTCCCCCTGCGGTTGCTAACATTTTGCAGGAGTACGCTGATGTCTTTCCAAAAGATTTGCCACCGGGACTCCCACCACTTCGTGGCATTGAGCACCAGATCGACCTCATTCCCGGCGCACAGCTTCCGAACCGCGCACCGTACCGTACAAATCCGGATGAGACGAAGGAAATCCAGCGCCAGGTACAGGCGTTGCTTGACAAGGGTTATATTCGTGAGTCTCTTAGCCCTTGCTCCGTTCCCGTGTTACTTGTTCCAAAGAAAGATGGCTCATGGCGTATGTGTGTAGACTGTCGTGCTATTAATAACATTACCATTCGCTACAGATACCCTATACCACGCCTTGATGATATGCTAGATGAGCTTAGTGGTGCCATTATTTTCACTAAGATTGATTTGCGTAGTGGCTACTATCAGATTCGCATGAAATTAGGTGATGAATGGAAAACGGCTTTTAAAACGAAATTTGGGTTATATGAATGGTTGGTTATGCCGTTTGGTTTGACAAATGCTCCCAGCACATTTATGCGTTTGATGAATGAAGTTCTGAGGCCCTTCATAGGATTGTTTGTAGTTGTCTATTTTGATGATATCCTCATTTACAGCAAGTCTATGGAAGAGCATTTAGAACATTTGCGTGTTGTTTTGATGCGTTGCGTGCGGCCCATTTATTTGCTAACCTCGAAAAATGCATGTTTTGCACACAACGTGTCTCGTTTCTTAGCTATGTTGTTACTCCACAGGGCATTGAGGTGGATAGCAGCAAGATTGATGCCATTCGGGAGTGGCCTACACCGACGACGGTCACACAAATTCGCAGCTTTCTTGGCCTTGCAGGTTTCTATCGCCGGTTTGTTCGTGATTTTAGCTCCATTGCAGCGCCTCTACATGAGCTTACAAAGAAGGATGTTCCCTTTGCTTGGAGTGATTCGCAAGGGGTTGCGTTCAGCACCTTGAAAGATAAGTTAACCAATGCTCCTTTCTTGCAGTTGCCTGATTTTACTAAAGTGTTTGAGCTTGAATGCGATGCTAGCGGTATTGGGCTAGGTGCTATTTTGTTACAAGAAGGAAAACTGGTTGCTTACTTTAGCGAGAAATTAAGTGGTGCTAGCTTGAATTATTCTACTTATGATAAGGAGCTTTATGCTTTAGTGCGCACTTTGCATACTTTGCAGCACTACCTTTGGCATCGCGAGTTTATAATTCATTCTGATCATGAGGCTTTAAAACATATTCGTACCCAAACAAACCTGAACCGTCGTGATGCTAAATGGGTAGAATTCATTGAGTCTTTCCCTTACATTATTAAACACAAGAGCGGGAAGGAAAATGTCATTGCTGATGCTTTGTCTCGTCGCTATACCATGCTGTCACAGTTAGATTTTAAAATCTTTGGCTTGCAAACTGTGAAGGATCAATATGTGGATGATGCTGATTTTAAAGATGCTTTCGCCCACTCTATTCATGGCAAACCATGGGGCAAATTTCACATACAGGACGGGTTCCTGTTTCGCGCTAACAAGTTGTGTGTTCCAGCTAGCTCGGTTCGTCGTTTGTTGTTACAGGAAGCACATGGAGGCAGTCTCATGGGGCACTTTGGCGTCTACAAGACGCATGAAGTGCTGGCTGCCCACTTCTTTTGGCCCCGGATGCGTGCTGATGTTGAGCGCCTTGTTGCATGCTGCACTACTTGCCAGAAAGCTAAGTCACGATTGAACAACCATGGTTTGTACATGCCTTTGCCTGTTCCTACTTCCCCTTGGCTTGATATTTCTATGGACATTGTTTTGGGATTGCCTAGAACTAAGAAGGGGAGGGACAGTATTTTTGTGGTTGTTGATCGTTTCTCCAAAATGGCTCATTTTATACCTTGTCATAAGACTGATGATGCTAGCAATGTTGTTGAATTGTTCTTTCGCGAGATTATTCGTTTGCATGGTATTCCAAATACAATAGTCTCTGATCGTGATGCTAAGTTTCTCAGTCATTTTTGGAGATCACTGTGGAATAAAATGGGAACTAAAATGCTGTTTAGCACCACTTGTCACCCTCAGACTGATGGACAAACTGAGGTGGTTAATCGAACCTTGTCCACTATGCTTAGGGCTATTTTAGATACACACATGAAACGTTGGGAAGATTGCTTGCCTCATGTTGAGTTTGCTTATAATCATGCAACGCATTCTTCTACAAAGATGTCTCCTTTTCAGGTTGTTTATGGTTATATTCCTCGGGCGCCTATTGATTTGTTTGCACTTGATGCCGAGGATGCCCCACACATAGATGCCGCTGCACATGTTGATCAAATGATTAGCTTGCATGAGCAAACTCAACAAAACATTGCTGCTGTAATGCTAAATATCAGGTTGCGGGTAGTAAAGGGAGAAAACATGTTACTTTTGCACCGGGTGATCTGGTTTGGTTGCATTTGAGAAAGGATCGTTTTCCTACTTTACGTCGTTCTAAATTGATGCCACGTGCTGCTGGTCCTTTTAAAGTGCTAACCAAGATTAATGATAATGCTTATATCCTTGACCTGCCTGCAGAGTTTGGTGTTTCCACGAGTTTTAATGTTGCAGATTTGAAACCGTATGTGGGCGAAGATGAGGAGTTGCCGTCGAGGACGACTTCAGTTCACGAAAGGGAGGATGATGAGGACACCACGAGTACATCTACACCAGCAGCACCTCAGGCGCCTCCAGTTGCTCCTCCACCTCAGGCGCCTACAGTTGATCATCCAGTTGGGCCAATCACTCGGGCCCGTGTGAGAGAATTAAACTTCATCATGGTGTTAAGGAACGAAGGCCCATCGGAATAAGAAGATGGCCCAACAGGGCAGCCCAGGTGGGGCGCCTAGGGTTGGGCGCGCGTGACCCCTCCGGACTCCAGGGGCTGCGCCCCCTTTATTTAGTCGGAGTCCTTTTTGTTTATGACTCGAGTTTTGTTTTACATCTAGCTTTAGCTACTCTCGAACACGCGCAAATACGCGCTGTCCTTGTGTGATTCAGAACTCCACCTTCGAGTGATATTTAGATTGCTCGCCTCTCTTTCTTGTCCGTTCTTCGATTGCGGACAGGAATTGATCTTCGTGATCAGGCTGATCTTGCGCCAGCAAGGTTGGTAACCACAGGAAGTTGGTTCAGCGATTGCATTGGCGCTTCGGGTTCGCTCGTCGTAGTCGGATCGTGAGGGTCTACTTCCACCAAGTCGAATTTATCTCCACTCACCGAAAGATCGGGCACTCCGACTCTATCAGGAATGTAGTACTAGGCCCTACATAACAAGTATTTGGTTAGTTGTTTTAGATATAAGGAACAGAATGTACCATGACCATAGAAATGCATATGCCGGCCTTGTAGATAGATCTAGAGCGGCCAAGGTAAGAGAAAGATCTCAAATCTGACACAATACATCGAGAAATTTACTTTTCGCTAAAGAAATACTCCAGCAGCATAGGGGCCGTGGCCACATCTAGGCGTAACTAGGCACCGCTCCAGACAGAAATAAACTTGAGCAAAGTGCTCTCTGGTAAAATAGATGTAGATCCGGAAAATTAGAGGAGACTACAGAGAAAAGAAATGAGATTTTCACTTGTGGAGCTCAAAGATGCAGTGGCGCATGGTTGGACGGGGCAGCCGGTGCTTGCGGGACATCCTCACTCAACTGCTCAGTCGTGCAAGCATGGGCGCAGCTGCTGCAGGGACACTGAGATGTTCCTCCAAGAGTGTCGCCGACCATGCCACACATTGATGCCCGCCGCCTGTGGAGCTTGCTGCCGCCACTGAGTTACCCCGCGACCGCCGAGGTCATTCGCCACCGTAGATCTAGTTGGACTTTACAACCAGCAGAGAGGAGAGTGCTAATTTTGGAAATACAAGGTGGGAGTTTGGAGGGGCACTACGGTAGCCATGTTTTTATTTGGGGGGAGGCGAGGGAATACGGAATTTGAAGATCTCTCTTTCAAGTTCTTGGGCACAAAATGAAAATTTGGTAAGCTGCACTTGCTGCGGGATCACTGACAAGATTATGCGCTCTTATTGGACCCATTTGTCAGCAAAGTTGGGTGCGTTTCATCTTGCATACAACATAGGCGGGAGACAAATATCTGGAATAGGCCCACGCTTCAGTGAACTTGGGTGTGTTTCCAGTCGTTGACCACAAAGGGGAACAGCTGCTTTCTCCAACTATAATGCCTACACGTCTGTTTTTATTAACTCATGTGGATATCGGGATTTTCCTTCTTTTTATCCTGACCAAGGTGCACTTGTGTACCTGCCGAATATTTCGCATGCCTACCCGTGAACGAAAGCATGCATATTCTACCCTATACTTGTGGTAGGATTCCTGATCAGTGTAGGCCTGCGTATTCTGAGCATCCCACGTATTTTCATGACTACTGTAATTCCGTGAGGCGTGAGCTGGGAAAAGGTGCACTGCATGTTGATCGGTCATGGTGCTTCAATAAAAAGGCGTGCCCCCAAGGTCTTTGCTCATTGGCTCTTCATCTTACACGCATGTTAGTAGTTGTGCTAGGCGACCTACTTGGTTCTGCGCCCTGTGAGAGGTGAGCTCATAGCTTCCGCATCTTGTTTATAGGTTACCATCATTGCTTGTAGTCATTGCTTATCATTTTTAGTTCTGTTGGTAAGTGTGTGTAGGAGGATGGCTGGTCACGCGAATGGAGCAGGCAACTTCAATGATGTGCCACCTCCGTAGCAGCCAGACTTTGTTGATCCATATGATCTGTACGACATGGAAGAAGTGGACGAGGATGAAACAGAGGAGCTAAAGAAATCTGAGTTCGCTTAGCTGTAGGACCACGATTACACTTGTGTGCTTCGCAATGGTCGCTTTGTGTGCCCTTACTGCTTTCTTGCCCACCAGACGTGGCGTATTCGTGACATCCTACAGCATGCTTCTGGCATTGGTCGCTCGGGTCGTGTTACCCTGGACTCGAGGGCTAGGCATCGTGCATTGGAGGACTATCTCCGCACGACCCTCATTTTGTTGCATTCTGTGCTGCCGCGGGTATGCCGGAATAAGCTTATACCATATCTATCTCCATGACCATGTCCGTTGTCTCCTCATTGCCATGTCCATGTTCGATGCATTGCATATGTGTGTTGTGACACTTTCGTGTAACAGAGATGACTTTATCTGTATCGTCTGGATCAGTGGTTTTAGTCTATGGGTGCTTGGTGACAGTGCACCAGTTTAGTATTTAAAATTTGTATGGTTTCATTGTTATGTGTGCGCGCGCGCCTATGCCACTATACGAGTATGGATCTGTGGGGATGTATCATGTATGTGTACTTAAGAATGCGATCTAATAAGAACAGTCATGGTTCATTACTATTTCAGAATAGAGGAACTTATGGTTGTGTATGTTCTTATATAAGCTGATAGTCCTCTATACTCTGCTCCCTATTTAAGGCACAAAAGAAATCCCCTGTTGTTCGCTGCCTCTTCTCTCTTCCCCGCATCTTTTCCAATCTCCACCGCCGCCCGACGAGCTGCTCGTCCTCATGCCTAAATCCACCAGCATGGCTCAGAGCCAGACAAGCTTCTCAGAGTGCACCAACACACTCTTCTCCATGGCAAAAGACCTCTCCCAGGAGTTCGGCGCCCACGTCGCCATCGTCGCGTTCTCCCCCACCAGCGAGCCCAAAGCCTACGGAGCACCCACCATCGACTCCATCCTCTACACCTACCCCCCTGAGATCCATAGCTCACCATCTCCAGCTTGTTCTGAAATGGTAGGGGAGGCCGCCGCCAGGGTTGACTGAATGAAGCGGGAGGCGGCGGAGACCGCTTTCCTGCCTGAGGCGGAAAAGGCGCATCAGGCTGCTGCATGGTCGAAGATCTTGGCAGCTCAGACAAGCGTGGGAAAACAGAACTGGTGGGAGGTGGACATGGAAGCTCTCGGGGCGGAGGAGTTGCCAGTGTTCGTCAGTGCATTGGAGGTGCTAAGGACCGACGTCCAACGCTACCTCGACACAATGGAATTATCTTGGAAGGAGAATATGCAATCTTAATCCTTTTCTGTTAGTGATCTCACTGCAAGATAAATCATGAAGATGTTATGTGAACTTTTATGCTACCTTAATTCTTTTGAATCCATGCATGAAAGATTTGTATGTTCTTCTTATGCATTATATTAGCATCAATCAGATGTATGATCCATTCTCAGAAAATTGAATAGGCCGGACTAACATTTGCGATCCTTTATTGGGAAAAAGATGTTTATTCTAAATTTTGGTAAAGTGACCTAGGATTTCCTTGCTTTTGAGAGATAACCAAATAGGATCACATTAGTATTTGTTAATAATCGTCTCATATTGATTTTCAACCTCTCAAAAAACGGATGCATTATTCCAACTACATTCCTATTAAATGAAACATAAAATTCGATCCATCTTGGTTTATAGGGACATGCGAGTAGGAGAACGACCCATTAGGAATTAAATGAGGGAATAGCATAAATTGGTTTTAAGTAACCATGCCTACATGAGAACCAAGGACGACCAGCTGCGTGGACATGCTGGATGTGACATTACACGACACTGGAACGTGAACAATTGCCACATTAATCCTCATGTACAAACTAGAATTCGTTATAATTTATAATTTTTGAGAAAAATATGTATAGAAAAATATGTATAAACGTATGACCTGTTATAGAAAAAGTGAATAGGACGGACCAAAATATTCGATCCTTTGTGGAAAAATGGTTTGAATTTTAGCAAGGTGAGCAAGGATTTCTTTAGTTTTGAGAGAGAGCCAAATATGATTACATTATTTGTTAATGTTCATCTCATATTGATTTTCAACCTTAAAAAAACCGATGCACTATTCCAACTAAAATCACATTAAATGAAATATAAAATAAAATTCGATCCATCTTGGCCTCTCGAGCTATGTGAGTAGGAGAACAACATAGCAAAGATAAATGATCTAATTATTCTTCGTAGGAAAAGCTTTGAATTCTTGGAAACAACAAAATAAAATCATGCAATTCGATTGGCAAAGTGACAATATATTATTGGCACAATGATCAGAAATAGCAATTCTTGGCAAGGTACAGACGTACGATCCATTGTCGGAAAAGTAAATAGGACGGACTAAACTTTTCGTGACATATTGATTTTCAACCACTCAAAAAACCGATAAGGGAAGATAGTCATTTGTTTCTAAATACATAAGACAAACTGATTTCAGTTTTTTGTTTGTCTTACACAAAATTTTGTTCAACCTCAAACTTAACATGAACATGAATAATAGCATTCTCTATCCATCTATATTTTTGTTTATTTTTTCAAGTACTATTTTTTGTAGTTTTTGCGGGGTCGTGCATCAAGAGGAGAAATGTGTAATTAGCAAACTTTGAACACAAGTGAGCTTGCAAATTTCCTTTTTGCTAGCTTGCAAATTTCCTAAATTTCTTTTTTGGTAACCGAGAGTTTTTCTTTAACAAAGTTCCTTCTGGGATTTCCTTTTGTCATCCTCTCACATGAAGAAAGATAAGTACATGGCTGACAAAACTTAACACTAGATTCAAGGACCAAAATAATAATTTCCCATTAAACAAATGTAATTAAATTATCAAATGGTAAGATGTGTCAACTGTCTATATATGATGGTTCCGTTTCCAGTGTGATAGAAATGTATGCACGTAAAAATAATCTTATGGAAAGGATAATGCCTATCTACATACATGTGCCAGCAAGCCTACTTGGTTTTCCCCCTCATCTTCAAAATACAACACCAAATTGGAACCGCAAAATCTTTTCCCTAGCCAGACTCTTCGGATAGGTTAGAATACCCCGAAGAGCGTTGCTGCAGCAAAGAGCAAAAATAATACTCCTCCTAGCAAGCCAACCTGAAAAAAAAAAGTATTTTCACAGGTCATAATCTTTTATCGAACTCCCAAAAGGATACACAGAACAAGCTAATAACAATCAGGTAAATCATACATAGTTAGAGCAGAATAAGTGACCAAAATAAGCATATCCAACTCTGAGAGAGCTCTTAGGTCCAAGAATTCTTAAATAACTCATAAGCTCTAGTGCAAGAATTCATTTCCCCCCCTCTAACATGCTAATGCAAGAATCCATAAGCTGGAGCCTGCAGCTCTTTCAAACAGGCCCCAAGTAACTGCTGCTTTAAAACCCAATCTGTTCTTTGTATTGCTTAAGTAATCAGTTTGGCAGATCTGGAGCATAATGGCCACACATACACACAAATTTTACTCCAGCTGCTTCTTTCATAGATAGCCTCATGTCCACACATAAAAAACACTACGAGCTAAAACTATTGTTTTTTTTCTCGAACGACATAGGAGAGCTGCGTGTCATTTCATTAAGAGAGGAATAAAGCTAAAACTATTGTTCATATTAAATCTGTGCGACAAATTTTCTCCCACAATAATTTCAAGTTTCTATGTTTTTAATTTAATATTTATGTAGGCCTGCAACTTATAATGCACTTTGAATTCATGCGAATGCCTACCCCAAATTACTTGGGCCTAGAGGCTTTATTATTGTTGCTGTTTGAGTTATGAGCAATGTGGGTTTTACATACATGCTGACAAATTACAGATAGTTAAAAAGATCATTTATGACCAAACTTTTAGCTGTCTTACCAGCTTCTCGGATAGGTATTTGGCTAGGAATGCTCCCCCAAGAATAGCAAAGACAGTTGCAATCAAGTGTCCTGCTATGGCTCCACTAGCAACGCCCAAAGGAGACTACAAAAGGAAGACATCTTGATCAATGCTTACACCAGATAAACCAAATAATTTACAAGTGAATACTGTAGACACAACTCTGAAACAGACCTGTGCAGCACCCAAAGCAATTGTAGCTAGCATAGAGCGATCTCCCCACTCCTACAGGTGCAGAACATTTGGGGTCAATGAGACGGTTGTTTCACAAGATCTAAGGACCAACCTCCCAAATATCTGTGATAAACAATTTCAGAGTCGATGAGAAACCACTTACTGCAAAGAAAACAAGACTGAAGGACTTCCAAACGACCTCAAGAGGACTGATCAGCTTCTTAGAAACCTGTATTAAAGTAGAAAAACTTTCAGTAAAGGCCAAAGAAAAGGCTGGAAACTTTCTTTCAGTACTTCAATTTTGTCAGGAACACAATTCAACAAAATCTCAAAATCATCGTATGCCACTGCAAAGTGCAAATTTGCACTGGCTTTCAGGTAAAAAAACATAAAAAGCAAAGAATTGTAGTTTTTGACAAGAATTCTGAACAGAAACAATAGTATGGAGAAGCACAACCTTTTCCTTGACAAGCTCCTCAGCCTCGGCCAGTTCCCCACTCTCAGAGTTTCCCTCAAGGTTCCCACTGGAACTATCAGGAAGCGCCAATGCATCTTTTATTGACTTAAAACCAAAGAAAGCCAGCAGAGCAACTGCAGCATACTCTCCTATGGGTAACGCTGAAGGAAAATAATTGTTTCACAATTATGTTCTAAGCACAATGAGATAAACATACCACACAAAATAAAATTGGAGAAAGAATGACAAATCCTACATCACAAATTACAATACATATAGTACCATAAAAAGCATGAGTGCTTCTTTCCAAAACATAATGGATTGTTTACTAAAGAAGTCACTGTACTAACTTGTTTGAAACTGTGCTGGTACAGACTGGAAAACCCGTCCAATTATAACACTCACAATAGTCATCAGGGAAAGAGCAGCCATTGACCCAAGCAAAACCTGCTCATAAAATTCACAGAAAGATACAAATGCTTTGCTAAAAAAGACAAGTCAATATGATCTATAGGAGAATATTTGAATACACATTACTCCAGAACCATGCTAAACAAAATTCCACTGAACAACTGAAATTATGAAACCACTATTACAAAACATCGCTCTCAAAAGATGTCTGTTTATCATGAAACCAGTAAGAATTTTGTAGCACTAAGTTACGAAAAAGATGTCTGTTTATCATAAGTCCAGCAACGGCTTCAACTCAAAAGCTAATATGCATTGCAAAATTCCAGACCACATAAATTCATTTGTACTGGCGCCCTGTTGCACCTACATTCCTTGCCAACTGACTACTTCCACCTGATCTCAGGCTGCTCCACGCCATCACTGACCATGTTTAGGCACAAGCCATGCTACACAATGGTGCTAGAATCTACACCCTAGCCAGTGGCCAGTGGTACACACCAAACGTGAGAGTGATGTCACATGTAACAGGATTGCAACACCATTCACAGTATGTCAAGATCACTTAGTTCTTTTTCCTTCTAGTGCAGGCAAATGGAATGGTTTGAGTTGACAATGCCTGAATTTTAGTTGAAACTAGTCCTTTTGGCTCTTTGGATTCTGGAAGGATGTAGGATGTGTTTTTCATTTACAAGGAGATCTCTGCTCAACTGATCAAATAGTTACCCTGCTAATCTTACCATAGTTCTGGGCATTAGTCCACCAAAAGATTCCAATAAAGGGATCAGACACTGTTCTGCCTACATGTATATAAAATGGAAAGGTGGCATATATGCAAGACCCACTGCTTATTTCTGGGATTTTATTATTAAATGGCAGGCACTTTGGAATGAGATATATACATGTTTCTATATCAAGGATCAGATCACAGAAACGTGATATCTAGAGATAAGCAAAGAGGGAAATCAAATAGTTAGGCAATAAAGTGAGACAAATATTAGATTTGCAGGTTCAAAACTTACCAATGCCTTTTGATATTGCATTGCGAGTAGTGCAGCAATGAAAAATGTCTGCAATGATAGAAATGTCAATCCAATCAAATTCCTTGATCTACTTATTTAAACTTATAACATGATCTTCAAATTGAAGAAAATGAAACATATGATATCTGTTGAGCTTACAAAAGAAAGCATTGCAGAACAACTGAACAACATATAGCTAGAACTGACAGCAATAAAGAGACAAAATAAGAATTCCAGTACATGTAAGGCCGAAACTACATTATAGTAAGTGATTCACTGCTGAGGTAATGCAAATCCATCTTATTGAGTTGAAAAATGAAGTCTTCAATTCTCAAAGTATAAGTTATGAATTATGATCACAACTCTAGATGAAGCTGCATACTGCTAAGTTAATGTAAAGTTAGAAACTCAAAGTATGTTGTGAATATTTCAATTACACTACAAAGAAGTTTTAGGAAATGGTGCAATATGTCTTATGTTACTGTAAAGAAGGTGAAGAGACATATTGCAGTGTATCTGGAAGTTCAAGATGAGAGAAAAAAAAGGTCATTTGAAATGAATTATATACCTTATCTCCAATCTCAGATACAAAAATCAGTGCAAAAGCTGCCGTGAAACCTGATCTTGCCAGCATAGATACAACTGCAGATGGTTGTCCTTTAAATAATACAAAAAAACCAGCTGCCAGGGCGCAGAGAAGTAGCACGGCACCAATAGATTGCAGGTAACTAGATCCTGAAAGTGGTTTTGTTCTGTGATGCATTGTCAAGGATAGAAGTTCAGTGTACAAGACGCTGGCATGACAATCATGAGAAAAGAAGGGGAGGATTAGTACTCACGGTTTGTTGGAATCTTTGGTAGCAGAATTATCCATATGTTCTCCATGGTTAGTTGCTCCATCTCCTTCATAGGCCCCAGCACCAACATTTACATTGGACATTTGCACCCTAACGTCATGTCTCATTGGTTTCATCCATGACAACAACCTATATTTTACTGCTAAAAATAAAAATAATTAATCAAAATCATATGTCAATGCGTAGCCAAGATCGAATAAGATACCTAAAAAACAAAGGAAGCCTTTGTGTCAATTTCTCGGATTCATTTTGTCAAAACTAGTGAAATTTGCCGGATTCATTTTGTCAAAACTCTTGTAAAGGTTGTACTAGCGTTCAAGTAGGATGGAACAATGCATTGCTACAACTAAAGAATCTGCAACACTAGCACTCAATATCCATATAACGCTGCCATGATGTTCCTAATCCGCGAGCTATATACCGCGAAATTTCACTTCAATATTACAAGTTCCGACTCTAATTGGTCCGTCCGGATGCAATTTGAATGGTTGATCTAGACTTAAGGTCGTATCAGGCCAAAATGGAGGCCAAGAGACACGAACGGATGAACCTATCACAACCACGACGGAAGCCGCTGATCTAGACTGGAGGTCAAATGGGCCAAACTGAGACATAAAGAAAGGTCGCAATAGCTAATTTTAGTCTCCAAAGGCGCGTACCAAACCTGGCCGTGGCCGCCTTCTTCTGCTCGGGCTCGGCGGCGACCCGGCAGGGACCCTTCGCCGCCGGCGGGAGCGCTCGGGCGGCCGTGCCTCCGCCGGGCCACCGCGCGGCAGTAGCCGCCACTACCATCCCCGTATACGCTTTGGCGCCGCTGGGCTGCTGTCGGCCGGCGTGGCCGGAGCTGGGTGGGATGGGAGGAGAGAGAGGAGCGGAGAGAGCACTGAAGGTCTCAACTCTCAAGTGAGGATAGCAGCCCACCTTCCTCCACTCTTCTTCTTCTCTCTCTTTTGTTTTTTCCCTTCTCCTTCTCCTGTTTCGTGCGGCTTCCTCGTCGACACGCGACGAGAAGGTCCAGCTGGGCTCTAATTTGCAAACTGGGCCGGGCCCAGGAGGGGAGGCTTGGTTGGGGTCCAAAATTCTACCTTGACATTTTTCACCGAGGAATCTATGAATGTGTTTGGTTGGGTGGCTATCCCCCTAACCAGGCCAGCCCAATGCAAGATGCACTAGTTTGGTTGCCTGACAAGAGGACTTAGCCAGCCCAGCCCAAGCCACCCGAGGGGGCATAGCCAGGCCCAGCTAATACGGCCGATTCGGCCGTTTCCAACCAGCCAGGCCCGACTTGTGCATATTTGGTGGCCCGACTTGTGCAACTCCTTGATGCAGGTGGCCGCTAGGGTTACCGCTTGCCCTCCCATTTGCGCCACAACTGGGGTCCTGCACTCATCCCCTCCCGTCTCGCCGTCACCTCCCCCCGTTTGTCTTCCTCCTCCCGTAGCAAGGTTGAAAGCTTCTTCAATCCGATAAGATCGCTTGCCTAGCGGCTCCTTGGACTGGTTTGTGAGCGAGTTCCTCTCAAGACTTGTCACTCCCGCATGGTTTCCCTTCTGCGTGTGATGCTTTCCTATGAGATGTGTTTGATTTGCTTATTCTTGCGAGATTGATTTTGTTGTAGATCTAGCAGTAATGCTTAAATTGGTACCTTGTTACCTACATATGAGCTGTGCAGCAAGGTCAATGATGATAAATTTCATGTCTGGGCGATTGTTTTATGAGTAGCGGTGCATGGTTCTTGATGCTTGTTACTGGTGTCTTGATTTGTGAATTTGTGCTCTCATGTTCTTGAGAAATATTAGATCTACTTGATGAAATGGTACAATATGACTGATTTTGTAGATCTAGGAGTAATGCTTAAATTGTTACTCTTGTTACCTACATATGAGCGGTGCAGCAAGGCCAATGATGACAAATTTCTAATTTTTCATGTCTAGCTGATTGTTTTAGTTAAACTTATCTGAGTAGCAGTGCACGGTTCTTGATGGTTGTCACTAGGAGGCGCATCTTTCTGGGTGTCGCAGCCGTGACTTGCATCCATTTCTTTTCAAATGTTGTAGCACAACTGATGAAATAGTAGTATTCTGATATATGTGATGCTTTGTTCTAGAGGATGGATGGTGCTGAAAGACGTCGATGGCTGATTTTGAGGGGTGCATCACTTGTTGTTGTAGTCACAGCTTGGATGTTTGTTAGGTTCAGGCGTCGTTGTCTCACCAGACCACCCATCACATATGCCCCCATGAGTGCTAGAGAGGAACAGAGGCAGAACAATCTCAGTTACATTTATCAAGTTGATGATACTAGGTGTGTTGACCTCCTTAGAATGAAAAGAGCACCCTTCTTCCAACTGTGTGACCTTCTCCGCACAAGAGAGCTGCTGAAGGACACAATGCACTGTAATGTGGAAGAGCAGGTGGCAATGTTCTTGCATGTAGTTGGTCACAACCAAAGGTTTAGGGTAATCAATTTATCCTTTAGGAGGTCATTTGAAACCATTAGCAGGCACTTTCAGGAGGTCCTTTATGCTGTTGGTGAGCTTAGATAGGAGATGATCCAACCTCCCTCAACTGCTGTTCATCCCAAGATTGTGGGTAGACGTCGATGGAACCCATATTTTAAGGTTAGCATACACAAACCAGTGCATAGGTGCAGTTGATGGGAAGTAGTAACCATCTATTTTGTTTCACATTGTAGGATTGCATAGGTGCAATTGATGGGACTCATGTTCTTGCAAGAGTTCCAAGGTCAATCAGGGCTGCCTTTCTAGGAAGGAAGCATACAACCACCCAAAATGTGCTTGCTGCTGTAGACTTTGACCTAAGGTTTACATATGTTCTGGCTGGTTGGGAGGACTCCGCTCATGATGCATTAATTTTGAATGATGCTCTTGAAAGTGAAGACGGTTTAAGGGTGCCACCAGGTAACTAAAATACAATAGGATGCTCCTATTTATACCACACACAATTAGAAACACCACCTCATTGGCTATGTTTGTCATATGGTAGGTAAATTTTACTTGGTAGATGCTGGATATGCAGTGAGGCCAGGCATCCTGCCTCCATACAGAGCCACAAGATATCACTTGAGAGAGTTTGGTGCAAGGGTGCCACAGACTCCTAAAGAACTCTTCAACCTCAGGCATTCCTCCCTTAGGACCACAGTGGAGAGGGCTTTCGATGCTCTCAAGAATAGGTTCAGGATCTTGGACAATAAGCCTTTCCACCCATACAAGACACAAGTCAAATTGGTCCTAGCTTGTTGCATCTTGCACAATTGGATCCTTAGGTTTGGAGTAGATGAGCATGTACCTAATGAGTCCACATAGAATGAGAATGTGAATGATGAGGCTGTCCACAATGATATCATTGTGGATAATAGCACATGGGCCTCCCTGAGAGACAACTGTGCTGAGCAGATGTGGAATAATAGGGGCAACCTTAAAAACTAGAATATACTATTGTTATCAGTTGTTGCTGTAACATTTGTTAAGACTATGTATTGCTGCAATGATGCAGTTAACTTATTCTGAGACCTTTGTTGCACTGCTATGATGAGACTTATCTGTTAACTTTTTCTAAGACCTTTGCTGCACTGCAATGATTACCTACTTATTTTTTTATCTAATTATCTGTTACATTTCTACAATATGTCTTACATACTTATTTGTTACTTTTCTGCTATGATGAGACTTATCTGTTAACTTATCTGTTAACTTTTTCTGAGACCTTTGCTGCACTGCAATGATTACCTACTTATCTGTTACATTTCTACAATGTGTGTTACACACTTATCTATTACATTTCTGCAATGTGTCTTACACACTTGTTACATTTCTGTAATGTGTCCATACTTATCATAGTCAGGGATGGATGATGGTATCTTTGAGGGATTTGTGGGCAATGGTGGGCAGGGAAATGGTGGACAGGGAGGTGGTGGGCAGGGAAATGGTGGACAGGGAGGTGGTGGGCAGGGAAATGGTGGACAGGGAGGTGGTGGGCAGGGAAATGGTGGGCAGGGGCCTGCAAGACTAGTGTGGACAGAAGTAATGTCTGCATTTGTCCTAAGGAGGTTCACTGAGCTGGTTGGGGAGGGACTAAAGACCGACAAAGGTTTTAAAGAGGTACATCTGAATAGTGTGGCTAGTGATCTGCGTGAGTTTACAGGGTTGGAGGTTAGCGGAACTCAGGTGTACAATCATCTTCGCAAATGGCGGGCCAAATGGGTGAAAATCAGCAAACTGAAGGAGCTTAGCGGGTTCAATTGGGATGAAGAGAACTACATGATCACACTAGCACCAGAGCACTACAAAAGGCACATCAAGGTGAGTTGTTGAACTTGCTGTCTATTGAATAGTATTTTCTGAATATACATTTGTTGAGCACTACTGATTTAAGCATTACTGCCAGCAATATTTAAGCAATATTAGTATTTGTAGGACCACCCTAAGGATGCGGAGTACCTCAACATCCCAATCAAGAACTTTGTTCAGATGTAGATGATCTTTGGAAGTGGTGTTGCTACAGGAAGGTTTGCAATGGGATCAAATGAAGCCCTTGGACAACCATTTGTTGTGCCTGAGACAATGGATGTGGAGGCAGATGCTCCAGCAACAGCGGCACCAACTGAAGGAACAAAGGATGCTGAAAGCTCTGGAGTCAAGGTTGGCGGGGGGAAGAGGAAGAGGATGGTAAGCGAAGACGATGCTTCACTGATGCATGCAATGACTGATGCTATCTGGGGATTTGCAGCTGCTATGCAAGACGCTGCTCATGCTGAAGTGTACCCTGGAACATATGAAGCATGCATGAACACTCCAGGTTTTCCAAGAGCTCTGTTGATGAAAGCTTTGAACCACATGACCGCAAACAAAGCTACTGCTATTCAGTTTGTGAAGATGTCACCAGAAGATAGAGACATGTGGATGAGAACCTACCTGGAAGACAATAACCTTCTGTGATCATAAGGAAAGCTACCTGGAAGATGTCTATGAATGTCATGTGGACATAAGGTTTTGCAGCTTAAGTAGGAGATGAACTTCTTTGATAACACAGGTTTTGTAGCTTAAGTAGGGTATCTGTTACTTGTGTTGTGTTGAATCTGTTACTTGTGAGATGAATCTGTTACTTTTGTGAGGCACTAGAAATCTTGCTCATATATCTTTGTTACCTCTGAACTTTTGTTAGTAGTAGTAGCCTGTTCCAAATGCACTGAATACTCTCCTTATATCAAACAGGTAATTGTTCCTTACTTTATGGTAGCACTGAATACTCTCCTTATGCTTACACTGAATACTTATCATATGACAGCAACATGTTCTCAGTAATTTGGATTTGTATATTATATGACATGCAATAATGCATTTATACACTGTCATGTTTGTTACTCCATCATTGCTACAGCTTTAGCTCATGTTGCATTATCTTTTTGCATGTTGTTAGCGATCTCACGTAACATGTAAAGTGCAGCAGTATTAAGCCCTTCATGTTTGTTTTATGTTGCATGGGAGTTGTCTCATTTGATGCATAAGCTTCTAAAGGAGCTGCACCTTCCAGTCATTATATTCGAAATACCTTTCCATGCTTAACTACTAATAATTGTTTTATCACTATCTGCTCTGCAGGGTTGTGAAATCAGCTGGTCCAAAAGGTCACATTCTTAATTTGGGTCACGGTGTGCTAAAAAAACACCTGAAGAAGCTGTAGCACATTTATTTGATGTCACTAGGAGCTTGAGATATGACACCCTTTTCCAAGGTTCAGTTGCTAAAGAATTGCAGCCTTTTCCAAGGTTCAGTTGCTAAAGAATTGCAGCCTGTTGCATGACAACGGCAAATCCATTCTTGTTTTCATCAAATGTCTATTTGATCCGCTGTGTATCATCCTCGATTCCTAGTGTTGTCTAGCTCAATACCTTCTGCCTTCTAAGAGCCACTCCTTTTGCGAGAACTTGGATATGTTTTGTAGAGATATAGACGGAAAATTGATGCTATTTTATTCATTGCCTATCAGTTTCATTATTCATCTGCTCAGGAATTGCAACCGGGTTGTAGAAGGAAATCAGGGGAGGATGCAGGGAGTTGTCCGTTTTCTTCTTTGCCTCAAGCGACTGTTATTACTCCAGTTAGAATGAATTTATGCAGATTCGGGCTTGGCCAATCCAACCAAACATGATGCAAAGCCCATTATTATGCAGGCCGGACTGTTAGCCAATCAACCAAACACGAATTCATCTTGGCCTGACCCAGATTAGCCACCCAACCAAACAGATGGGCTCTAGCTACACTAACATAGGCTACATTGGGCCATACATAACTATTAGCCCGCTACAACTAACCCAAGCAACCAAACACACCCTATATAGCTTACGGAAGTTTTTTCTTCTAGGACTACCAATATTTGAGATTCGTGCAACAAGTGTTATTCGTTAGATGCTGTAGTGCCAATTCAACCCTAGCACATGCTCTCCCAGTCTCTCCCGTCGCCCACCGCGCCGCCGCATCCACCTGCACGCCACGCGCTCGCCCGATGAGGGCTGCTCCTGCGCCGAACTTGCCGTTCACCGTCAGTGTGCCCGCGGCCGGCTCCGTTCTCCGCCATTGCCGCTTCCGCTTGCCTGCCCACGGCTGTAGCTCGCATGCCTACCACCACGGCCGCTGTCGCTCGCACGCCTGCTGCGCCATGGCCGCCGCTGCGCCTCGCCTGCCCGCGGCCGCCACCGAGGCTTGCTCGCCCGCAGCCGCAAGGAAGAAGAAAGCACCCAGAAAAATTGCTTTCAAAATGTTGAGCTTGTTTTTGAGAAATGCTGAATGTGTTCTTATCAAATGTTGAAATAGGTTATGAAAAATGTTGAATGTAATATTTTTTTTACAAGATGTTGATCTATGATTTGAAATGTTGAGTCAACTATTTTTAAATGTTGGTGTAATTTTTAGAAATGTTGAATCTAGTTATTTAAAATGTTGATTTAAACTTAATCTAGTTATTTAAAATGTTGATTTAAACTTCTATTTTGAGTCTAATAGACTTTAAAATTACGAAGCAGCTTCCACAAACTACATAGGAGCTATTCTTCATGGGTTTTGCCTATCGGGTTATTTTTTTTAGATCAGTGTCTCTTTTTCCGAGAGCAACGACAAACATATCATCAATTTCTAGGTATGTTCATAGGTACGTTGAGAAGCTCGGATGGCTGTAGACAAATATATTATTTTTAGGAGTGTATCATCCCATCATCCGTTTCTGGAAATGACCCCATTTTTAGAGTTCCATAATCCGACCCTGCAAATGCTTTTTCAGGGATGTATTGGAAGTTACAGTAACCCCCTCATTTTTAGGAGTGGGTGATCTTTTGGACTGCAAGAAAATAGGAATTATCTCTACAATTTTTTTATCGTACAGCTCTCAACGTGGTAGCAATCAAGCTTTTTTCACATGATTTGTTTGACTCGAAGCTTTCTGCATGCACACTTAGGGGGTGTTTGGGAGAGGGGTTCTAAATTTTAGCACTCCCATTTTAATCACTTTTAGCCACTAGTGCTCCCAAACACCTAGGCTAAAATGGAGGGGCTAAATTTTAGCCCCCCATAATCCATTAGCCCCTCAAGAGGTACTAAAATGGACTAAAGGGGCCAAAAGTGGTCCCCCTTATCCAAATTCCTCCCCTTGCCCCTCTCTCTCCTCCCTCTCACTCCTCCAACATGGGTAAATAGGTCTTTTGTCAATATAAGTGCTAAACTTTAGCCCCCTACCCAAACACCCCAAGGCTAAATTTTAGCCCCCATCAGATGGATGCAGCGCTGAAAGCGGTGGTAATTAATGATATTGTACATGGGTCAGATGACCGATGAGGCCATGATCCTGAACCAAATAAATCAACTAATTAAACATGCTCCCTCCACGTATTCAATGTTAGTTGCACACACGTATTCAAAGTTTCATACTAATAAAGTCAAAAGAGAAAATCATCCTCTTCCTTGCGTGGCCCTCCCTAGGGCTTTGCACCACCGCCGAACATCCATCCATTGTTAGTGTACTCTTGCAGCCACCGCCTCTGACCATTTCGCCTGCTCTCCCCTTTAGCCCAGTAGTCACCTCCCCATCTTCTATTTGGACTGATCTATCGGGGGGCGCAGCCTGGCCTCCACTCCTCATGGTGGTCGTTGCCTTCTATGTGGTTGCTGCCGTCGTTCCACGGTTTGTCTATATTCGTTGGTTCGTGCGAAGCCTTCGTTGCCTCCGCTCGGAGAAGAAGTTGTCTTCTGTGTGCACTAGACATCTTCGTCGTGGTTCGGCCATTAGTCTGCTGGGTTGCTTGGGTCATCTATGTTTGCTGCTATATCTTTAGCGAATGCTTTGCCGCCGTTGTTATGCTGCTTCGGCGGATGCTTTGCCGCCACCGTCATGCATGCCGGTATCTCTCTGGAGAATATTTTGCTGCTGTTGGCGTGCTGGATGGTGGATCTCTCCATGCGGATGCTTGGTCGCTGCTATAGTGCTGGATGGTTCGGGCGGATGCTTTGCCACTGCATTTATGCTGTTGTGATGGATGTTCGTCTCCCTAGATGGATGCTTTGCCAGTGGTGCTATGTTTAGAATGTTTTGCAATCTATATAGGCAACCAGCGAGGGTGATGATGTATCTTTTCATAGCTTATTTTGGGTCATCTAGTTAGGTTGTTGGGGTTGAGGGATGTCCTTTCTTATTCTTGTTGCTTTAGTTCGCTTGCCTCTAGCTTGGTGGTTTGTAACTTTGCGCTACGAGGATTCTCTCTTAGCTGCAACGTTGTAATTCTCTTCCTCTCAATGAATGTGCTAAGATAGGGCCATGAAAAAAATCACATTAGTTGAACCCTCCCCGAAACACAACCACACCGGAGCCCAAGCGTGAATCATGATAAGAATTACGGGGCTAGAAAAGTTGATCAAGTTTGGACTTTGGGGAGAGAAGCTTGATTTGAACACTCTAGCAGGCTTTACCTCTCCATTATTTAATCCAATGTTCCTATGCCCAAACTGCCTATTATTACTCACAAGACAAGTCCATTACTATCCTCACTAATTCATATTCTCCATCTAAGCCTCCGAACAAACTTTAGGCCTGGTTTACTCTCCCAAACTATAAGTTTGTTCAATCTACCCCTAAGTAAGAATTGTATTTTTTTCTCCCTGTATAGGTTAAGACTAAGTTTAAATTTTTTAAGCGACTAGATAATATGATGTCTTATAAAAATATATTAATGTTTTTCATAGCTAAGAAATATTAAATACAAAATTAATCCTAGGAATACTAAACTGCATAAAAAATAATCTTCAAAATTCCTAAAGTATTTTCTACATCATGTTACAAGTCTTCTTACAAAATTTGAACGTAAAACCCAACTGGTACATAGAGAAATAGAAAAGGAAAATCTTATCAGATTATAGATTGACTAACTTAAATATTTTTTTTGGAGGGGAGGAGAATCGAGCCAAGATTATTTTTGAAGGATTAAGCAGACAAAGTGTATTGGTGAGGGTAGTAAAATGATTTTTTCCTTGACACTATACCTGCAGCCTGCAAGTTATTAGCAAAGCGCATCCCCCACTTCACGTTTTGTTTGGTTTATTTGTGATCATGGGACGATGGCTACAATGATGAGGTTTCATGGATTGCCGTTGCAGATGTGTAGCAACTAGCAAACTACACACTACACCCCACTCATATTTTTTTTGCAATTTAGCTCTGTTTTGTAAGAATTTTACATTTGGACTCCAGGCGGAAACAATCCCAAAAATGGACCCTGACATTGGTCAATAGCACGGCTATGTGACTTTTGGCGCCGTTGTGTGACATGTCAGTGCCAACGTGTCGTGAAGCCAATTCAGTGTAAACTCACAGTACCAAACGTCACAAGACCGTGTTGCGTAGGACAACACTAACAAATGCGGCATCGTGAGGTTTGGTGCCGTGCCCTGGGCATATTGCACGTGTGGTGCATGACCCTCCCTCAGCGTTTTCCTTCTGTTCGAACAGGGGATCTCTCTCTCCCCCTCTCCTTCTTCCCTCCTCTCTCTCTCCCTCTCGCCCGCTCTCTCTCTCTCCCTCCCTCTCCCTCTCCCTCTCCCCCTCACCCTCTCCCTCCCTCCCTCCCTCCCTCCCTCCCTCCCTTTCTGCCCTCACACCCTCCCAATCCGGCAAAATCAACCAAGGAGTAGACCGAATCCTAGTCAAGCAAGGTACCTTCCCTTTCTCGATTCCATTCGTTGGAATAGCTTGATTTGGCTGCATTTTTGTGGAACCCTAAATGGTGCCCTAGGTCATTCCACTTCAGTTCCCATCGATTTCTAGTGAAATTAGTTGCGTATAGATTGGTGTTGCTAGTGTACTTGTTTGGATATATTTTTTTATTGTGCCAATTTGCTGTCAATTTTCGATGGAGTAGTAGTAGTTAGGAGTAGAGTAGGGTATGTTACTTGATAGTAGATTATTTAGTGTGTGAATTTTATTTCATTAATTTGTTAGGACTAATGTAGACTTTTAATTAAGTTTGTATTTGTAGAACAGATTCCATAGTTGTCATCCACGGGAAGTACTGTGGAATGTGGTGTAGATAGGAGCAACCACTTGTGGGAAGCATTGCGAAATAGTGAACGCAGTGCGGTGCTCATTGAAAGAGCAAGAAACACAAATATCTTGGTTACCATTGTTGATGAGAATATGGTAGTATGTTTACTTTATAATGCTTGTTGGCCTCGATGATATGGGTGATGGATACGTTACTGATTTTGGGGTCTATTTATAGAAACATGACATTGTATAGCACAAGCTACATTTGGCCCTTGCCAAACAAATTTGTAGCCAGATAATCTAGAAATGACATGTCATGCAGTCAGTTTTGACATCTAATAATCCATTTTATATTTTATTTTTATTGGATTACACGTTATGTTTTGGAAGATAATTTGAACTTTATACTGCAAACTGCCTTTATTTTTGTATTTTCTTGATACATGAGTGTCATTGCTATGATGAGTTCATATTTACACATGTCAAAACCTTAGCCACGTCAATTTATTTTGCACTTTGTAAAGGTGAATTTGTAATGTAGTGATTTGATAATGTGGATCTCGAATCTTTTTGTATTAACTGAACTTAGGCACAAATATAGCTAGGACTTGTTCTATAAGTCATAACTTACAAATGAAATATCTCACATGCTAGTGATTTTGTTCTACTGATCTATGTTAGTGAACAAGTACTCCCTCCATCTATCTTTATAAGACATGGTATGATTTGGTACAGTTTTCCAAATAACACTTTGACAACTCGTTTATCTTATATTATATTGTTTATGGTTATAAACTCGTAATCATTGTAGATTATATTTGATTACGAATCCAACCAAATAACTTTACATTATAAAAATAAAAAGTTAATAGTCAAATTATTGGTCAAATATTGCAAAGTTTGAATCTTCATATGTGTGTGCGCCTTATAAATAAAAATGGAGGGAGTATTTGACTATGTAGCCTCATCAACAAAGCCTCTTAACTTCCTACTACTGTAACCCCAGCCCTTCCTTGTTGGTTCCTCATGAGTTATGAGCCCCAGCATTATTATATTATCATCCATGTTATTTGAAAAAAATTATCATTCATTTTTTGATAACCAAATCTCCAAAAGATTACCAAAGTATATCTTAACCATGTATTAATTGTTTGCAATTGGGCCTCTCCTTTTTTTCTACAAAAATAGTAAGTACTCTTGCCTTGCAACAAAGGCATTTGATGCACCACTCTCGTCTCACGTACTTTCTATGAGTACAGAAGCACACATGCCCATACATCTTCGATCAAGCAATGCTTTCAGCATCTTTGCCAATCCTGAATTGCTCCGTGATATGGTAGTAAAGGCCCGTTACTTGGTAGAGACTTTCTAAGAATATCATCTAGGCTGGGTATATCATATATAACTTGACAGAACATTTAGTTAATTGATTAAGGTAGCATGATATGTACAGTAGCTAGGGACTGGTTAAGCATTCACATATGGGATGGCCCCTGAACTGGATCATACCCCAAGAGAAATGACATGCAGGCCTACTTTGAAAAGATATCAGCATATTCTTCGCTAGGTCTCTCAGAGCTTACGGATCCAAAATAAAAAAATAATGAGATCCAGAACCAGTGTACTTGATTGTAGCTAGTCATCCTATTGCAGCACACGTGAGCCTTGATTGTAGCTAGTCATCCTATTACAGCACACATGGCTCACGTGATGTTTAGCAAATATGCTTTTCAATCACTATTTCATCATTATTAGTATTTAGTTTTTCCTCGTGATGCACAGAAGATTTCAAACGTTCCATGGCGAGAAAAAAAAGAGTAATTACTAAGATGTAACCATGTATAGAACCTTACCCAAACTTTGGGTATAGTCAAGCTTGAATTATTCTAAGCTGCCCACCACCTCACCATGTACTTGGCACTTATTACAATAAACTTTATGCCTTTTACCTTACGATTCAAAGATGTGGATTCTTAATTTTGACACAGACAATTATAAGACACACATAAACAAAGAAAAGGATGCCAATAAATCATCTTTGTTTATTATTTATGATAATTCATGACTATTGGCATGTGAAACTTTATTATTGGAGTACAAACTCATACATCATTTAGAAGATGGCACCACCAATGAAGGGCTGCTGCAAGTAGGGGTTTGCCAAAGCCACTTGGTTGAACACGCTAGATACCAGTTGTTGTTGCTGCCAGTGGGCGATAGGACTCGTCAGAGCTAGTTGGTTGAACACGTTTGGCAGCAATCGTTGTTGTTGCCAGTAGGTAGTGGTGATGGGGTTCACCGAAGCCACTTGGTTGAACACGCTGGACAACAGTTGTTGCTGCTGCCAGTGGGTGATAGGACTTGTTAGAGCTAGTTGGTTGAACACGTTTGGCAGGAACTGTTGTTGCTGCCAGTAGGCAGCGGTGATGGGGTTTGCCAGAGCCATTTGGTTGAAGATGTTTGGTAGGAATTGTTGTTGCCGCCAGTAGGCAGCGGTGATGGGGTTTGCCAAAGCCAGTTGGTTGAACACATTTGGCAACAGAGTAGTAGTAGCTTGGGGCAAGTATAGGGGGCTAGCGGTTGCGGCAAGAGCACTCACTGGTGAAATGTACGCAGAAGCAACGCTTGCCGAGAGAGCAAGGAGAGCAAAGAAGGCAAATATCTTAGCTGCCATCTTTGCTGAGAGTTTGCTAATGCTTTTCAGTGTTTAGGTTTGCTCTTGCTATGGGTGATGAACTAGCACATGATTTGGGGCCTATTTATAGAATGTGGAGATCATGTACCTCAAGCAAGGTTTTGGCTTTTTGCAAACAAAGTTCTAGGAGTTTAGATAAGCATAGATGACATGTCATTGAGTTGATTACAATTCTGATGACTCATTTTATTGGAAGTATATTTAGTATGTATTGGCAAGATAACGCTATATACTTGGCAGCCCTGCCTCTTTTTATTGTCTTTTCTTGATAAATGGATCATGTAGATATGCTTACTTTAACTTTAAATATGCCACATCAAATTGGTTTATGCTTTGTGGAACTGAGTTTGTAATGTTGAGTTCGGGTGGCATGGATCTACAATTTTCTCAACTAGTTTTGTCCACTATTGGCATGTATTCCACATGTGACGACACTCGATGTTTCATACTTTTTTTTCCTTTTTGTTTGCTTGAAGGGTCTAGTCTGTATCTAGATAATCCAATGTATATTTGGGCCATCAACTATGGTTGATAGTCCAAATTAAAGTGTACTAACTACTAACCCCTCTTAATCTAGAGCCTATCATTTCTCGTTTTTCACGATAATTCACTAGACTCTATTTCATTCTAGAGATCGGAGAGTTTGCTAGTATGATAGAGTTTCTTCAATAAATTTTTTAACATCATTTCTAGAAATCCACATTGCAAGCATTAAAAATGGATGTAAATGAAAATGAAAGAATGATTGTAAATGAGTTCAGTGGTACGTACTGATTGATGTTGATGTATTTATACATGGGTGAATTGTCATCACCGGTAGTTGTCCGTTGTCGCAAGGCATCCCTTCCGAACTAGAAACAACCACTAATGCTAAATTGCTCATGGTGGACAGGTAGTTACAATGATCTAATTTTTTATGTGTGGATGAGATCACCATGGTGTCATAAATAAAAGATATCTTGGTTTTAAGTTCATTTTTGTTAGGAATATGAGAGCCAATCTTGAAAGTGCATCTAGGCCTTTCACAGGTTTTGGTAGTTGAAAGACATAAAAAATTAAAGGACTAATGAGTTTATGAGTTTTAATTGGTTAGAATTTTATTTAAATGACAAAGTGAAGCTCATGTCATAAAAAACATGTAAAAGTAAAGATATGACAAGGAATGATTGTAATAAGAAAAAGAGATATATGGTCTCATTGCATTGATTGTGGACTTGCATATCAAAGGGAAAGCGAAAAGTACATAAGGATTGATCAAGGATAAACTATTAAGAAGAAAGGTGACCCTAAGCTTAGTTGTTCAAGAAGTTTGTATGGAAGCTTGCTGGGTCACAACATCAATATGGTGTTAATTTGCCACTGCAAGAAACCATATAATCTATAACCATGTAATCTATGATGAATAAATTACATCACGGATCACTAATAATCCATCACAAAATAGTGATTAATGAACCATATTTGTCAACGGTTCAGCTGGAGATTTGTATCTAGGACATTGAAAAGTATGGATTGATCCGTATGCTAGACTTGCCAATTTTATATGATGGGTGGATAGTGGTCGTCTGGCAGATTTGTCAACTTATTAAAAGATTTCAAACATATTTACAATCTTAACAACTTAACGATTTACTACAATGAGAAGTATCTTTTTGATATTACAACTGACATCTTTCCTGCTTGGTTCATTAAAAAAGAAGAAGTGAGGCATTGTAAAGTGGCGTGCTACTACATGAGTCAACAAATATTCCTTCACATATCACACTACTACAAAAATGATTTGTAGGGGCCCCTCGATTTTTTTGGAATGGGTCAAAAGGTCACCTGCTCTTACAAAAGGAGTGGGCTACTGTAACTTCCGACCCGCCTCGAGAAATGCTTTTGTAGGGGTGGGCTATGAGGCGAGCCGCCCCAACAAATGGCGCATATTTTTAGAGCCAGGTGATGGGGTGACCCACCCCTAGAAATGATCATTTTCAGGGGTGGGTCAACCCATCACTGCTCCCAAAAATAATTTCTATAGGCGGGTGATGACAAGGCTCACCCTAGAAATAGTCATGTAAAAATAAATTTGTAACTTTTTAATATGATTTTGGATGAACACAAACTTTATATCAAAATTGTATAGCTCGACGAGATCTAAAACTTTGTAGTTAAATTTTTTTTCATTTGAGATTGTTTAGTACTTCAAAAGTTCATTATAAGTTCTCTCATTTTTAAATCTAAAAATTTTGAATTCTCAAATGACTTCGGCTATAGAGAAGCTCTGCATCGAACTGTAGAGTTAGATTAGACAAAAACCTTTATAGTTGACAACCTAAGTTTGAGATCAATTAATAGTTAAGTCCTCTAATTTTGAAATCTTGAATTTTTAATTTTTCAAATGACCTCAGATGTAAACAAGCTCTATACCAAAGTGGTAGTTCTTAACGAGATCTAAAATTTTGTAGTTGACAAGTTTTTCATTTGAGATTATTTAGTGGTCACAAACATACAAGTTTTCATTTGATGTTAAGGATTAGAAAGATTAAGTTTAAATGATGTGTCTTTTTAGTACAATCTATGGTCCGAATAAATAAAAATTTTATATTAAAATTGTAGAGTTAGATTAAATCAAAAACTTTGTAGTTAATAAATTTTATGTTTGAGATCATTTAATAGTTCAAAAGATCATTCTAAGGGCTCTAATTTTGAAATCTTAAATTTTTATAATTTTCAAATGATCTTGGATGTACAAGCTCTATATCAAAGTGCTAGTGCTTAACAAGATCTAAATCTTTGTAGTCGACAACTTTTTCATTTGAGATCATTTAATAGTCCAGAAATATGTTATAAGTTCACAACAGAAACATGTTGTGCCACATCATTGATCTGCACCATCCAAACCATGCACTTCTATTGGCTCACACCCTTCCTCTCTCAACCTTATCTTCTCTCTCTTTCCCTCTCCCCCTTACACTTCCTCTGGCCTCTCGACGGGGCCATGGCAGCTAGTGGCACACGGCCCATCTCCATTCTCCACCTAACCAGCCACCACCCCCCTCCTATCCACCCTGACAGCCAATCCATTCCTGCTCTGTCACTCCGCCTCCTCCTCCCCCACGCCACGATGGTAGGAGGGCACCAGAAGCCAGTGCTTCCTCCTCCTCCTACTCCCCCTCCCATTGCCACGACAGCCTCACCCTCCCGCGCCTTCTCCCTCACACGCAACTGCTTCAGCGGAGCAGCGTCCAAGACCGGCACCAAGCTCTCCACACCTAGCAGTGGTTGTTCTCTCCAAGACTCACACCAAGCTCTCCACACCCAGTGACAAGCACCTTGCTTCCTCACATCCCTCTAAGACCAACGGCTCCTCTCTCCCTCCCTCCTCATATCTAATGGCGGGGTCACCCATGGCGAAGCTTCTTCCTTAGCTCCAGCATGAGGTAGCTCGACATGGTCGCATGGAGGCTCGGTAGCCCTACAACGAAGCGACCCCTGCGAGATTTTTTTATGTTTTTTCTTGTATTTTTTTGGATCTGTTATTTCTTAGGTGGTTAATGCTATGTATGTGTTCCATAATCTTTGGTTAGTTCAGACTCGATGGCGAGGGCGGCCGGCGTGTAGCAGCTCCTTGCAATTTTTCTTTTTCTTTTTCTTTGGTTTTTTTCTTTTGTTTTTTAATTGGTTTCCATGGGCAGATCACCCCCTCACCTGCCCTTGGAAATGACTTTAGCAGGGGTGGGGCATGGCCTCGTCCGCCCTGGAAAAGCATTTGCAGGGGCGGCTCGAGGCCTGCTCCTGCAAACACGCTATTTCTAGCTGCAAAAAAGAAATAGCGGCCCTTGAGTCCGCCCTTGCAAATGCGTTTTCAACCGCTCCTAGAAATCTTTTGTCTAGTAGTATCAAATTTATGCAAACGGGATTCCAATTTAGTAGTTCCACACCAGCTCACTGCCAAGGCAGCAAGCAGCCAGACACGAGATGCACTCCTTTCGGTTGCCGATAGGTTCTTGTTTTTCCTTGCATTTGAAACATTATTTTCCAACTTTTCAAAAAAGATCTTAAATTTGTTGTTAGGATTTTTCAAACTTAGACCCTAAGAACTTCCAATTTAATTCAACAACATTACGTACTTCTAATTTAAGTTTAAGAATAATAGAAACTTTTAGCCCAAAGACGAACATTGCAAGAGATGGGTAGCAACAATGTGGATATACTCGAAATAATGTTTCATTGACACTTGAAAATGGAAACACACCAAATGCCCCCTTTTTTTGGACCCACAGTTCCCTTCAAATTTTTCCATCAAGGGCCTCGCCCAAATTTCATTACTTTGGAAGAAACAAAATTACAAAGTTTGCAAGGTACTGCAAAAATAAACTACAGGTCACAAACCACCAAAAGAAGGAGCAACAACAACTAGGCACAAAGGGCCTGCCCCCTGATGGGACCTCCCCTTATAGTTCTATTACAAAAATCATTACTAACACCTAAATAGCGAGAAACGGACTCTAGAGACGATCTAGCAACTATTACTTCCTATGATGTAGTCTTCTAGGAACCCCCCTACTGTAGCAGAATCAGTCCAGCGTCTTAGGGTGGCATTGTATGAGAGTGAAAGTGGAGCACCGTTTCCTTCATAGCTTCTGCGTCGGCTTCCAAATTTAGTTTGTCCTCTAGCTTTTGGAGACCTGCCCAATACAACAAAAATGAAGAAGCTAAACAGACAATCTTAGAAGGAGATCTAGTATGCTTTTTATCAAAACAAACTGAGTTTCTTGTTTTCCAAATAGCCTAGGATATTGCTGACAACCCCACCAAATGAACTTTTTTGGAATGGGGAAGATATCTTCTAACCCATGCCCAAAATTGTTCAAAAGAGGTCGGTCTGCACGAAGCATTAATGATAAATGCAATCAGACTCCAAATATATCTTGCTAGAGAATAGTCAAAAAACAAATGTTCAATTGATTCATCCAAATTACAAAAGCTACATCATTTATCCCCATGCCAGTTCCTTTTTATCAAGTTGTTTTTGGTTAGGATAGCATTTCAATGAATTAACCACATAAAATGTTTTATTTTAAGGGGGATCTTTGCTTTCCAAATCTCCCGGTTAGGATCTCCTATTTCAGAGTTGCATAAGTGAGAGTATATTGACTTCACAAAGAACATCCCTGATTTCTCCCAAACCCATTTAGGATTGTCTTTGTCATTTGACAAGGCACAAGAGGTGAGTATGTCTCTCATTTGTCTAAGCTGGTTTTGTGCCCCCTCATCAAGCCACCTCCTGAAAGTGAAACTCCACCCTCTGGAACCATTCTAGCTACACTTCCTGTTTGTTCGTTACAAACTTCAAAAGGGACTGAAATTTTTCCTTTAGTGGTACAACCCCACACCATGGGTCTCTCCAAAAATTAGTGTCTAGACCACTTCCTATTTTAACAATTCTCCCTTCAGATAGAGATCTCCGACCTTCAAAGATCATTCCACATAGGGGAATTGGAAGGATTTGATTTAAATTGATGTAAACCTCCTTCATTCATATATTTTTTCCTAGCAATTTCCTGCCACATGCCATCACCTATTTCAAGTTTCCACCACCATCTCAGAGCAGACTCAAGTTCATCTTCCTCAAATCTTTTATATCCAATCCATCATTCCTTTTCGGTATGCCAATTTTAGTCGATTTGACTAAATGATATTTCTTCTTAGTCCCCCCTCCTTGCCAAAAGAATCTCTTTCTAGTTCTGTCCATTCTCTTTAGGATATTTTTTGGGAGAAGGTACATAGACATTGCATAAATTGGAATGCTGCTCAAACAATCATTTATCAGGGTTAGTGTGGTGGAACCACCTCGGATTAACTTAACTAAAGCATGGTTAAGCCGCTTGACACGCGACACTCATGCCTTAATCAAGTTAACTCGATGTGCCGTCGGATTTCATCCGATTTAACCACTTTAACAGGACCGAGTTAGCATGACCCACACAAAGGTGAGCGGTTCCAGAGAATACAACAGGTCCACCATTAGATTAACAAGTTGTTACACACTTGGTTGTAAATCAGAGTTTAACAAGTTCTGAAGAAAACAAAACAGAAGATAACAACAAGCGGAAGCTATTCGTCGGGGTCGGACGTCCCTAGCGAGGCCAACCAGGACATCAATGATCCCATTCCCCGCCGTCCGAGGAAGGATCCCACTCGACCGTCCAACCCGGAGGGAGCTGGGACGGCCAAGTGCCAGCAGCAAGCTCGGAAGCTGCAACTTCACCTGAAAAGAGAAGCCACAACAAGACTGAGCTTCTAAGCTCAACAAGACTTAACCGACTGGTGGGAAGAACTACTCCACCACTTCTAGACATGCAAGGCTCTTTGGCTGAGGGGTTTTGTTTGCCCAAAAGCGACTACATTAGGTCCTTGCTTTCAAGTTTTAGCTCAGATTCTAAGTTCATTAACCAGTCTACATTTGGATCTTACTCTAAACAAACATAGATCCAACTTTATGTATATAAGCTCAACATCAAGACCATGTCATCATCAGACTCTTTCATTACTCAGTGTGACATTATGATCAAGCAGTCTCAAACTGTGAGAGGCAGACGAATCGATTCGAGTTCTTTAACCATGCATGGTGAACCTAACCTCACGACATCCACGCACCACCGAGGGTCGCTTCCTGTGTCAACCTTCCCCATCAATTCCCTAACCCGTGTCGGGCCCACTTCCTTTGGTGCAAGGTTCCACAGACCCGGCCTCTGCTGTTCTGTGACTACACTTGCCACCATGTGCGGCCGCAGGGGAACTTCATTCCAAGGACAGTGGGGTGACCGCTCACGTCTAGGTTCAATCAGGTACTAGGCTTCCCCATCCCATACTGAGTATGAGGTTAGTACTTTCAAACACTTGATCATGAACAACACCACTGTCGAGCCTTAACAGATTCCATAGATAGACGGGGCGATCAGCCGACCACCAAAAGAGTTAACCAAAACCCTGCCCCGTCCATCGTCCTTATAGTTGTAACAGAATGGAAAACAACCAACTCCTATAACTCGCGAGTGACAGGGAATCACTCGGCTTTTAACGATTCCTATTTAAGCAGTGCAACTATTCGACCCAACAAAACTAGTGTTCAGATCACAGGAACTATGGCATGCATCTATGGTTACAAACAACTACTATACGTAAATGCACAAACATAAGCAGGAAGGCATGTGCAAGTTTAGGAATTTGGGGTTCATGCTCCGGGGCTTGCCTTCAAGCGGAGGGGAGGAGAACTGGTCTTCAGCTGGGGCGGCTTCGGCTTCTGGAACTAGTAGCTCAGCTTCAGCTCCGTCTTTTGGCGCCGGGTGCAGCTCGTAGACGCCGTCAGCGAGGTGTAATTCTACATGAATGCAATGCAGGAGTTAGTGTTTAGACGGTTATTTCAACAACACTTGCAGTTTAAGCTCGGACACTTGTAGCAAGGCTACAGAAGAGGTGGGGAAGTTCACTTTAGTTGGTGGAGAACAGGATAAAAGAGGTCGGATGGGAGAAGACTTGTGATCTGACCCTTAAACTTTAAGGGATAACTGTGTTCGGGGTCCTCAGACTTAACGTAGAGAAATTCCGATCTTTTACACAGATACCCTCGGGTCAAGGAAAAGGATACAGCCGAGTCCTCGGGCGAGGTGGAAAAGGGTCGGCTAAACAGACAGGGTCGGGCGAGATGGAAAAAGGGGTCGAGCGACACAAAAAGGGGTCGGCAGCTTACCTTCGGTTTATAGGTGGGGCTTTGGGGTCGGGAAGGAACAGACTTGGGCGGAAGGACTTAAGCACTAAGGCTTGGGCGGCGGCGATGTCCGGCGGTGCTCCGGCGGCGGCGGAGCTTCTTGTGAGCGACAAGGAAGCTCTAGCACAGCGCGGAGGAGCAGGCGGCTACGTGGATTGGGGCGAAGCGGACTTGAGCGGAGAGGGGAACTCTCGAGAGTTTCAGCGCAAGTGCTCAGGTGCGCTAAGAGTAGGGGCGGTGAGACAGCAAAGGTGAAGGAACTCCGGTGGAACTCTGGCATTCCCTTTTATAGCGGCGCGGAAGAGAGAGATTTCGGGCAGCACGAAGACCGGAAGAAAAGGATGGAGTGCGCTGCCATGGCGGTGATTGAGCGGCGAGGGGCGGTGGAACAGGACCTCGGAGATAGCGTCTTTGGCCATTGGGCACTGGAGACAAGGCGGTGCAGGCGCAGTTTTGCCGGGGCTGAGATTTGGCGGAGGCGGGCATCGTCGAGCGGCAGATTTGATTGGTGTGACAGGGAGAAAGGCGCTGCAAGCGAGGTTGCAACAGGCGAAATGACAAGGCGAACGGCGTCGCAGTCGAGCATGAAACAGCGGCATTGCCGGCGCACGGCATTGGTGGGGCGAGAGAAGGGAGCTGACGCTGCCGGAGTCGGGGTTGGCGAGGGAGGAATCATCGTGTAGCGAGTTCGTGGGCGGCGCGACTGTGGAGAGGCGGCGGAAAAGCCGGAAGGCATCGGGCCTTGCAGCCGGGGATCCGGCGAGATGATGGGCGCGAGCCGCGAGGCGGTCTGACGCGGCAGGCGGCAAAGCTCTGCGACAGCGGTGACGGAGCACCAAGGCACGGCCGGCGAGGGCGCGAGCGAGACGAGGCGGAAAGGGTTGCAGAGGGGCTTCCACTGCGATTGGGGAGGAGGGCGCGGGAATCCATCCTGTCGCGACCAGCGACTGGGCGAAGCGGCAGGCGTCGGAGGGATTAAGCCACGCGGCGGAGAAGCTCTGAAGTGGCGCATGCTGCTCGAGTGCGTCTACCTCGAGAGATCCAGGGAAAAGATTTTGCGGCCCACTAGTCAGTCTCGGTTGTTCCACAGCTCCAAGATTGAAAGGAGCGCTGCCTTTGGGGACTCAGAAGGAACCGACGGGTCGGTTGGGTTCTCAGGGGTCGGGACTAAGAACCGGAGTTGGGCGCTTAAGCTCAGGGGAGCTGAGACAGAGGGATTAGGGACTTGGATTAGGATTAACTCGGCTGATTTCACCAGGGTCGTCACAGCTAGTCTCTCTCCAATTGTCAAAGAACTTCCCTGCCAGCCATCTAAGGTGTGTTTGGATGGAGGGACGGATGGGACGGTCCCAGTTTTGCATGTGTTTGGCTGGAGGGGTGGTGGGACGAGGACGGCATCAAAGTAGAATATTCCTTAAAAAATATGGATGGATCCGTCCCTAGAAAATGGTCGGACCGATCCGTCCCACACGAACGGCACTAACGCCGTCTCGCACACTAGGGCGGGGAAGGGGCGACCGTGCGTGGGGATGGGGCGGCGGATAGGCAAGGCCGACGGTGGCGCGTGGACGGGGCGGCGGCGGAGCAAGGGGAGCGTGTGGACGGGGCGGAGGCGCAGGGGAGCGTGGCGGCGTGAGCCACGGTGGCGGGGCTTGGGGAGGCGGGCGGTGGAGGTGGGGCTTGGGGAGGCAGGTGGCATCGTGGCTTAGGGAGGCTGCCGGCGGCGATGGGGCTTGAGGAGGCAGGCGCGCGCGAAGCTGAGCGGCAGAGCATGCCGAGGCGGCGGGGAGCGGAGCTGCTGGGGGCCGTGCAGGCCGTGGCAGCGGGGGCCGGAGCTGCCGGGGCCAGTGCAGGTCGTGGCAGAAGGGGCGGAGCACGCCGGAGTTTTGGGCAGCTGACAATGGGCCCATGCTCTTTTAAGTGAATGACAATTGGGACCCACAGTTAACGGCATGGAAACGCCATCCATCTCGTCCCTCGGCCGTCCCTCCAACCAAACACGAAATCAGGAACGTCCCCGTCCCTCCAACTAAATATCAGGTGGAATCATCCCATCCAAAAAAAAGGAAGGATGACCATGTCCCGTCCCCTCCATCCAAATACACCCCTAGTCTCTTAAGCACCTTTTCATCTAGTAGAAGCCAATCCATGACATGAAGCCTGGATCCAGAGACAAGAACCCCAAGATATTTAATTGGTTACGATCCAGTAGCACAGTTCATCATTTCAGAATACTCTAGCAATTTATCCCTTCCAAATTTAAATTTCTCCTATCTCTGAGGCCCAGTAATCACCATCTGTGTGCAACCGCATTTAGAAGAATCAGTACATTAGAAAGTGCCATTCCACTCATATTTGTTTATGTCCTTGCGTTGACTGTCCGTAAATTTCGGGTTTAAGCTATGCTGAGCTTAGCCATTAGGAATTTCGCCGTGCAGTAGGTTTGAGAAGACCTGGCATGTTGACGGATTCGGGTATTGCTCGTGTGGCTAAGGCTTCCATCGCCACATGTTTTCATGGTTTGGTTAGCTGTTTGTTTAACAATTAATTATGCCAAAGACCAAATATATGCAGCTGCAGTATATTCTTGTAATCATACCACCGGAATCAACGGTCTTATTCCGGTAGTATATATAATCCAATCAAACAAGGTGGTCGCTTTGAATCGTCCTCGTTCGTCAGAGTTGCCGTCCCATTTTTGTTCTCACACACAACAATTTCGGATATGGGACGATGATTCCGGACGCCATCATCCGGCAAACCAAACACGCTATTAATGATCACACACCGTGACCATCAAAAAGGAATGATGTGAGCCTAGAATTTGTATGATTTGTGTTACTAGACCCGGAAACTTAGCCGGCGTAGCTAGTTCAAAGTCATGTCATCTTCCTGGTATCAATTTGGAACCTAGGGTATTTGGATCCTTAAGCTAAAGTCTAATCCATGTCACATCAAATCTTCTAAGGCTAATTAGGAGAACTAAACAGAGTTAAACATAAAACTAATTACACAGATGAAGGCTAATTCGCGAGAAGAATCTGTTAAGCCTAATTAGTTCATGATTAGCACATGTTTATTGTAGTATAACATTGTCAAATCATGAACTAATTGGACTTAATAGATTCGTATCGCGAATTAGCCTCCATCTGAGTAATTAGTTTTGTAACTAATCTATATTTAACACTTTTAATTAGTATCTAAACATTCGATGTGATAGGAATTTTAGGGGGACTATAGAACTATAGAACCATACCATGCATATTGACTCTGGCGACTTCGATTCTAGAATTTCACAAGCTTTCAGCTCATAAACGAAAATTATCAGAGTGCGGACAGCAACACGAGGACACTCGACATCCTCGATGCTTGGGAAACAAGCCAAAATTCATTTTGGAACAAGGGAAAAAAACATTTTAGATAGAGTTCAAGGTCAAGAGCGAAAGTGACACACCGAGTAGTCTAATGCGACGAATCCTGGAGCTCCCAACGAATTTCGCTTCCCCAATGGACTATATGTGAACAGAATCCCGGCGGAGATTTCCCGACGAGCTCCTCGCACTCGCCGCCGAGGCAGCACAAGGGATGATGGCGCTCCCCTGGTGGCTCGCCACCACGGCGTGCGCTGCGCCGCCGCCCGGCCACGGCTCCCTTGCCGACTTGCTCGCGTTCGTGCTCCTCTCCCCGTGCCCGCAGCGCGCGCTCGTCGGCGCCGTCGACCTCGTGTTCCTCGCCGCATGCCTCGTACTCCTCGCCCGCCGCCCCCGCAGTGGAGGAGGCTCGGCTGTGGCGGCAGCGGCTCCTCCCGAACGCGAGGCGCTGCTGCAGAAGCCGAGTCATCACCCTTCGCCGCCGCCCTTCCGCTACGTGGTCTCGCTCGGGGCCTCCGCGGTCTTGGCGGCGGCGTCAGTCGTCCTCCTCGCGCTCGCGATCCTGCTCCTGCCGAGTACGCCGTGGCGCGCCGCGGAGGCAGCCTTCCTCTCCGTCCACGCCGTCGCGCACGGAGCGGCCGCGTGGACCGTCGCCACGTCGCGGAGAGCAGGAGCTGCCCAAGGCGCGCACCAGGCCCACCTCCGCGTGTTCTGGCTCGCCACCGCGCTCGGCGCTGTGCTCTTCTCGGCCTCAGCGGTTGTCCGCGGCGCCGACGGCTCGCTGATCTTCCCGGACGATGTTCTCGCCTTCGCCGGCCTGCTCGTCTCGCTGCCACTGGCATACGTAGCGGCCACTGGCTTCACCGGCCATGGCACCGGCGCGGGAGACTGTGAACCAGAGCACGCCGGCGAGGAGGCGCCTGCGTCGCCCTACGTCGCCGCGTCGTTCCTCTCGCGCGCGACGTTCAGCTGGATCATCTCCCTCATCAACAAGGCCTACGCAGCCGAGTCACTCATCGCCGACGACGTGCCACCGGTGCCCCCCGGCCTCCGCGCCGAGGCCGCTCACGACCTGTTCATGTCCAACTGGCCGGCGTCGCCGGCGTCGCGGCACCCGGTGGGCGTCGCGCTGTGGCTGTCTTTCTGGCCGCGGCTCGTGCTTACCGCGTTTCTCGGCCTTGCGCGCCTCGCGGCCATGTACGTCGGCCCGTCGCTCATCGACCAGTTCGTCGAGTTCATCCGCCGCGGCGGGACGCCATGGGAGGGCCTCCGGCTCGTCCTCATCCTGCTCGTCGGCAAGGCGGTCCAGACGCTTGCGTCGCACCACTACAACTTCCAGGGCCAGCTCCTGGGCATGCGCATCCGCGGCGCGCTGCAGACGGCGCTCTACCGCAAGTCGCTGCGCCTCACCGCCGGCGCCCGCAGAGCGCACGGCGCCGGCTCCATCGTCAACTACATACAGGTGGACGCCGGGATCGTCTCGTTCGCCATGCACGGGCTCCACGGCCTGTGGCTGATGCCGCTGCAGATCGTGGTGGCTCTGCTGCTCCTCTACACCTACCTCGGTCCCGCCGTGCTCATGACGCTCGCCGTGATCACCGCGGTGACCGTGATCACCGCGTTCGCCAACAAGTTCAACCTGTCGTACCAGCTCAAGTTCCTTGGCGTCCGGGACAGCCGAGTCAAGGCCATCACCGAGATGCTCAACCACATGCGCGTCATCAAGCTGCAGGCGTGGGAGGATACATTCGGTGGCAAGGTCCGCGACATCCGGCGGGACGAGCTCGGGTGGCTCGCCAAGATCATGCTCTTCATGTGCGCCAACACGGTGGTGTTCTCGAGCGGCCCGCTCGCCATGACGGTGCTCGTGTTCGGGACCTACATCGCCTCCGGCGGGCAGCTCGACGCCGGCAAGGTGTTCACGGCCACGGCGTTCTTCCGCATGCTGGAAGGCCCCATGCAGAACTTTCCCCAAACGATCGTCATGTCCATGCAGGCGTTCGTGTCGCTCGGCAGGCTGAACAAGTTCCTGACGGACGCCGAGATCGACACGACGGCCGTGGAGCGCGTCGAGAGCGGCGGCGCTGAGGACACGCCGGTGGCCGTCGAGGTGCAAGGCGGCGTGTTTGCGTGGGACGTGCCGGCAAGCGAGGAGATGAGGAGCAGCGACAGCCAGGCCCGCCTTGGCGTGGAAGAGAATGGCCAAGGAAATGGGTCGGCGGAGTTGGTGACAGTACTGAAGGGGATTGATGTTGAGGTGAGGAGGGGTGAGCTCACGGCGGTGGTCGGGACGGTGGGCTCTGGCAAGTCATCGCTGCTGTCGTGCATCATGGGAGAGATGCACAAGGTCTCCGGCAAGGTGAGTGTGACTTCACTGGTAAACTCCAATAAAAACATGAAAATGAGCGACCATCTAGATCAACTCGCATAACATTTTTATTAATCTCTTTTTTTAACCATCGGATCAACTCGTGCGCGAGTTTAGTGGGGAGTTTACTTACCACGGTCCATGGCCGTTCGTTGGCCGTCAGCTGATTCCGGTCTCCCAAGATGTGATAATTAAGGTGGTAGAGACGTGGGGAACTGGGGATGGTCGTTCGATACCTTGGACAGCCGTGGTTTTGGGTTCTGGTTGACTTGGACCCCAACTTTCCTTGTATCAGACTGATGCGCTGAAAGTTGCTGTCTATTGCAGTTGTAGTGTGTTGCTCGGTCCACATTATAATTACATGTCACTAAGAGCAACTCCAAGAGGCTGCTAATCTTACCCCAATATTTTTTTAGGAAAAAAGGAGAAAAAACGAACTCCAACGGTCCACCCAAACCTTCCCCAATTTTTTAGCAACGCTAAAAAACAGCCTACCACCGCGTATATTTTAGCGTTGGTATTCCTCCCCCAATCCTGATTCCCGCACACTCGCGCGTCCCTTCCGATGGGCCCAATACGATGACGTGGCCTGTTTTAAAATATTTGGGGCTATTTATTAGTGATTTGCTGTGGATTGATATGTTTTTGGGGGAAATCTTTTTTGGAAGAACTCCCAATACATAGTTTTGGGGAAGAATTTTTTGAAGTACTCTTGGAGTTGCTTTGATACAATAGTTGGCCGGGTTCCAGAACCTGCAAGAAACTCTGGTATAGTACAACAATACATGATCAACTCGGCTGTCACTATCACTTAATAATGTTATTAAAAAGTTTTATTTTTGCACAATAACAGGGAGTATCTAGCTAAAATATGCTAGATTCTGATTAATAACTATTCAGAAATTTAAGTTATGCTAGCAGTAGCTTTCAGATGGAGAATTAATATGCATGAGTACTTCTTAGCCTTTTGTGGCAGTGAGTACTGTACTATTAATTAGAGCGTTCAGTGATTTTGAGATATGACTGTCTGGGTCTGGTCTCCAAACTGGCTATCAAACATGCAGAGATTGCTTAAACATAAACTTCACTAAAGCCTTATTGCTAAGACTGCCAAATTTGGTTTGAATTTACCACCAGATTGTAAACCCAGTACAAATCTGATGAAAGATAATATTGTTGACATAACAGTAGAACTAATGTTATAGGAAGAGGACCATCGTTTGGACGGTTAGCTTGATTAGTCCATCCCATCTCTTTCTTTACATTTCAGGATATTTGGTCAATTATCGTAGCAGGTGAAACACATCATTGAAATTCAAACATTCACATTTTATATTTCATTTTATTTTTGGGATTAGCACACAAAAGATTTGTGGTTTAAGCGTATTATTTGTTGTCAAATAACATATTCATTCACCTCTATTATGCCAATTTGTTTTTTCAGATCATTTTACTTTTGCATTATCTCCATTTTCTCTTTGATATAGGTTAGCATATTTGGAAGCACAGCATATGTTGCCCAGACCGCTTGGATCCGAAATGGAACCATTCAAGAGAACATTTTATTTGGAAAGCCAATGCACCTTGAGAGATATTCAGAAATCATACATGCTTGCTGCCTGGAAAAGGATTTGGAAATGATGGAGTTTGGTGACCAGACTGAAATAGGTGAGCGAGGGATCAATCTCAGCGGGGGTCAGAAGCAACGCATTCAGCTTGCAAGAGCAGTTTATCAAGATTGCGATATATATCTTCTTGATGACATCTTTAGTGCAGTTGATGCTCATACTGGATCAACTATTTTCATGGTGACTACTGAATACTAATCTCTTATGCTTCATTTTTATGTTATGTTAATATGTTCTGCCAAAGTCATTCAGTTATTTATAAATTTGAGTTCTACAAAATCTGTAGAATTCTGCAAGATGCATAACTTATGCAGAACCATGATGGTCTGGAATCTGTTCACAATAAGGTGGACTCACACCGTACTTGATTTACCAATGCTATTTTTTTTATGATAATGGAAAGTTTTCCAAACAAGTAGAATTATGGTCAGTGTTTGATTACGGTTTTAAAATGCATTAAATAACTTGTCTACGTATGCAGGAATGTCTGAAAGGCATGCTCAAGAATAAGACCGTGTTGCTTGTGACTCACCAAATGGACTTCTTGCAAAATGTGGATACTATAATTGTAAGTCTTTTGAACTGTCCATGTTACATTTTGACAAAACAGATTAGTAATACATTCTTCCTTCACCATGCAAACTTTAAACTTAGCAAAAATATGCATTTATTATAGTTAGTAGCAATGTTTTCTTTCTTGGTGTATAGAAATAAACAGCAATATTCAGATCTATGGTTACATGAAAAAACAGATACATTTCAATTCAAGTATATCTTCAGTTTACTTTTGCTGTGCTGTGAAGATATGCTATATAATTATATTACACCGATAGTACCATGCTTATGTTGTTGACGGCTACTGGAAATTAAACTACATTAGCTTGTGTGTCAACATGCAGGTAATGAAAGATGGGTTAGTCATCCAGTCAGGGATCTATGGTGAGTTATTAGCATCGTGCCCTGATTTTTCAGATCTTGTTGCTGCTCATCATAGTTCCATGGAGACAACAGGGGAACAAGGTTGCCATGTTCAGAACACAGAGAGCTCTCAGGCTTCCACAGGATCTGTAGATGTCCCATCTATCAACTCGAAATCCAATGACGAAAATGGTGAAACAACTGGCACTGCGATAAACAAAGAAGCAGGTTCTTCTAAGTTGATCAAGGAAGAGGAAAAGGAGAGTGGCCGAGTAAGCTGGCGTGTGTACAAGCTATACATGACACAGGCTTGGGGATGGTGGGGAGTTGTGGTCATTTTAGTTGTGACACTACTGTCAGAGGGCTCCAGTATGGCTAGTAACTACTGGCTGTCATATGAAACATCAGGTGGCCCTGTATTTGACACTACCATATTTCTTGGTGTTTATGCTTCAATAGTTGCTACTACGATTATATTGGAAATGATCACCACTATTATTGTGACATTCTTGGGGCTTCAATCAGCACAGGCCTTTTTCAACAAGATGTTTGACAGCATTCTAAGAGCTCCAATGTCATTTTTTGACACCACTCCTTCAGGAAGGATCCTAAGCAGGGTATGTGTTGTATAGCCAACTAGGCATATAATTTATTTGTTGTTGATTGTATACACAATCACATCTTGAAACGCAATGTCAATCTTTTACCTTTCACAGGCATCATCGGACCAATCAAAAATTGATACTTCCCTTGTGTTCTATGTTGGGTTTGCCACATCAATGTGCATTTCTGTGGTTACCAACATTGCTGTTACTTGCCAAGTTGCATGGCCGTCAGTCATAGCAGTGCTTCCTCTACTGCTTTTGAACATCTGGTATCGGGTATGATCCAATAATCACAATGCATCCCAGAGGACTGTAATCACTGTTCATACTATTTAACATCAATACAACACTCACGTTGAAATCAATGATAAATTGGATTTCTTTCCTTTCATCATGTTTTTCAGAATCGTTATATTGCAACATCCCGAGAGCTTACTCGTCTTCAAGGAGTAACAAGGGCGCCGATTATTGATCACTTTACAGAAACCTTTTTGGGTGCCCCAACTGTAAGGTGCTTCCGAAAGGAGGACGAGTTCTACCAGACAAACCTGGACAGGATCAATTCGAATTTGCGCATGTCTTTCCATAATTATGCAGCTAATGAGTGGCTTGGATTTCGCCTGGAGCTAATTGGCACACTTATATTGTCTATAACCGCTTTTCTCATGATCAGTTTGCCTAGCAATTTCATCAAGAAAGGTAATATTTTAATATCAATTAGTTGAATAATCATAAAAGTTTGTGGGACATCGGATATAGTAGAATTGATATTCATGTCCCATGCTAAGCATAGAGGATTTTGATATAACCTCTAAGTGCCGTGCCTGTTATATAGTGTTTTTTTAATTGTAATTGTGTAACAAAGATATTTAAAATTTACATGACCTGTTAAGCCTTTGTTTGGACATTTCCCCAAAATGAATGATAAGAGATATTATCTCTTAGGAATAATGTGCTAGAAAAAAAATATTTGCTAAGTATGAATGAATTGCGTCACTGGGGTGAACTTGACAGCATGGCTAGTTGTCTGAATATCCAAACCTTGAGTGCAATCCTTCGTAGATGTTTCTATAAACAATGAAGCAGTACTTGTTTGTTGAAAGCATGTCAAGAATTATGAGCTTGCTGTTACGTCATTGTATGTCTGAGGCTGAATACTCAAAAAGGATCACTGATGAATTCTATTGAAAGTTGTATCACTATATGTTTTCTGTTTGATCCTTGAGCTTAATAAACACAATTCTGATGCAGAATTTGTCGGCATGTCCCTTTCCTATGGCCTTTCTCTTAACTCCTTAGTATACTACACAATTTCCATAAGCTGTATGATCGAAAATGATATGGTAGCTGTAGAGAGGGTGCATCAGTATAGTACCCTCCCTTCTGAGGCAGCATGGGAGGTTGCAGATTGTCTTCCCTCATCAAATTGGCCCAGCCGAGGAGATATTGATGTGAAAGATCTGAAGGTCAGTATTATTTTGTTTGTATCACTCCCTGGTACTTTAAGTGTTTAAGATGAATGAGCAATATGTAAAACTCGTTTTCAGGTTCGGTATCGTCAAAATACACCTTTAATCTTGAAAGGTATTACTGTAAGTATTAAGAATGGGGAAAAGATTGGAGTTGTGGGAAGGACTGGCAGCGGCAAGTCGACTTTAGTCCAGGCTTTATTCAGGATTGTGGAGCCTGCAGAAGGCCGAATCATCATCGATGGTGTTGATATCTGCACTTTGGGGCTTCATGATCTAAGGTCTCGCTTTGGTGTGATTCCCCAAGAACCTGTGCTCTTTGAAGGAACTGTAAGAAGCAACATAGACCCAACTGGGCAGTATTCTGAGGCTGAAATATGGCAGGTAGTGCAAGCTCTGTTTTTCAAAACATTCCTCTTGGATGCATGACTATTTTTTTTCCTTCTATCAAGCTTGAGATGCTTATATCTATTATTTTCCTTCAGGCCCTCGAGCGTTGCCAGCTAAAGGATATAGTAGCTTCAAAACCAGAGAAGCTTGATGCACTAGGTTTGCTATTTTTCATATAAAAAGATAATTGTGCTCCAAGTTGACTTAATATGTTCTTCTTACTTCTTAGTATCGACAGCAGATGAATGACGTTTTCTTGCTCATTGCCTGTTCATCACAGTTGCCGACATGGGGGAGAACTGGAGTGTAGGGCAGAAGCAGCTCCTCTGCTTTGGCCGTGTTATACTGAAACGCAGCCGGATCCTCTTCATGGATGAGGCAACAGCTTCGGTTGATTCTCAAACAGATGCAGCTATCCAGAGGATCATCCGAGAGGAATTCGCCGAATGCACCGTCATCAGCATTGCCCACCGTATACCGACTGTAATGGACAGCGACCGAGTTCTGGTGTTGGATGCAGGTAAGCCTTTGCATGATCATCCCTACCTTTCCCTTGCATTAGTTTCCAAAAACTAGTTTACACGTCGCAATTGACCACTGGAAATGGAGAGCAATTGCTTGTATCAAGATTTTGGGCCTCTGTTTAACCTTTGCATTTGTGTTTATCTGTATCAGGGCTAGTGGCTGAGTTTGACGCACCCTCCAAGCTGATGGGGAGGCCGTCACTCTTTGGTGCCATGGTTAAGGAGTACGCAAGTCGTTCTTCCAGCTCGAAGGAAACGGATGGATGAGAGAGACCGTGTCGACCCGACAAAGACAGCAGTATAAGGAGAAATTTAGGCACATTAGCATACACAGCATCTAACGAAAGGAAAAATAAACTGTAGTAGGAGTAAGCTTGCAAGCACAAAGCGTTGTATTTCCCTGTTGCCACTAAATGAGCAAATTACATGTCGCAACATGTCTTATCTTACATAGAACTGCACAATTTGGTTAACACTCGAAGTCTTGAACACTTCCGTTTCCCTCCATTTTTTGTATCTGATGAATGCTTGGTCGGAGGCATCCATGAAGGATCAAAAACAGCTGGATAGTTGGGGAAAAAAAATATGATGTTGCTATTGTCATTCTTCCTCCCACAGGTTATTGCTTTGATACAGGTCATTCTTGATATATAGATGCAGTTAAGGAACATTTTTTCCGTCGCGGAAACAACAGGGGCAAGAAGCCAACCTGAAATTCGATCCCAATAAAGCAAGGTTTTTACATCTGAACACTGACATCCCCAAAATTGGTTTTGGTTTCTACTTGTTCCCTTGAAGTAGTGTAAGGAACATGGCTCCATTAATCTATACTTTTGACAACATAGTTATTGGGACTAATGGTTTATCTAGCATGAACCTTGTAGGTTGTCTAAGTCCCAAGTATGCAAACCAAATTATGGTATTCAAGTGATCCAAATGACGGTATTCTCCGTATCCAAATGGTGGTATTCAAGCAACCAAAAGTCATGATATCTAGAATTATTCTACAGTATTCAAGTGTTCAAATGATAGAGAGATTTTTTGTGCTCAAGTGGTGGTATTCAACTCAGAAAAATTACTAGCACCGGATGATCCGTTGGTTCATCAGAGCAACCATCGAAACAAGCGTCAGAGCATTTGGTACAATAGAGAAATTGACTTGAGTTTCAGGTACAATAGAGAAATTGACTTGAGTTTCAGGAAACACTGGATGATCCGACGGCATGATTTTTACAAGCGTTGGAGCAATTTGCAAAGGAGGCAGAGAAAACTCTATACACCGGATGATTCGATGCCTTGTGGAGGTGACCATCGGAGGAAACATATTTCCTTCGAATCGTCCAGAGAGGTTTCAGACGAAACTTGTTCAGCACCGGATGTTCCGATGGTGCATCGAATGAAGCGTCGGACAAAACATTTGATGAATTTGGACAGGGGGTCCAATGGCTACTTGCGTCAACAGGGGGCACCGGATGATCCGATGCATACCAAAAGTGACCATCGGATCATCCAATGCTCACTGCTTTTACTAGTCGTTAGAGCAATGACTCTTTGAGGTCCTTGGGCTATTTACACCCCCTCTACTTGCCCATTCGAGGTTGCTGGAGTGTCCATGAGTGCATTCAAGATCAAGACTCATCAAGAATACATCTATGCCACTAAAAGTGCAAAAGTGATTGATCCAAGGCTTAGCACATGCTTAGAGAGTGATTAGTGCTAGGATAGGCCTAGAGAGAGTGAGTGCAAGGTGTTGCTACCTTGTGATTGGTTCAAGCAGTGAACCACCATTGTAAGCTTGGTGTGCCAACGCCTCGAGGTCTTGGTGGCTCGCCGGCAAGTCTTTGACCCTCCGGCTTGGTGTGGAGCAGCGACGACGACCGTGTGCGGGGGGGACGAGGAGACCCCTTCCTTCGTGGAGAAGCTCCATAGTGGCAACGGCGTCAAGGTGACCATAAGAGAGGGAGTGGTGAGCCTTACCTTTGTGGCAAACTTCTCATCCGGCTTGGCACGAGGCTTTGTGGCGAGTTCAAGACCTTGACCAGGAGACACTTGGTAACCGGAAGCATATCCTTAGTGGAGCTCCAATGTAGATTAGGGGTGACATTTGCCTACCGATACCACATGATTAAATCGTCATGCTGAGTTTGCATTCTTCCTAACCCACTCCTTTACATTTTCACAATTCATACTTACAACTTGAGTGCATTTACTTACTAGAGTAGTATCTTGATAGGATTGTGTTTACGTTACAAAACTCCTTTCGCATGGAAAGATTCACTAGATCAACCATAGTTGCACATCTACATAGCATAATCTAGTTTATCTTTTGAAGCAAATATAGTGGAAGCTCTAGGTTAATGTTTTAAGTAGAAAAGTAACTCTTTTCCTCTATAGGTTACGAGCACCGATTCCTTACCAAATTAAAGTAGAAAAAATAATTATTCTTCAGAACTGAAGACTGCGTACGAGGATTCTGTAGTAGCTTCGGATGATTGTGGACTTACATGACAAAAGAATTGTGAAAACATAAAGCAACTCTTTTCCTCTTGAAAGGAACGGTGATTTTGGGTTGTAGCAGCAAGTCCGAGTGGAATTATGTTTTATCCCATATTTCGAATGAGTGCAGTAGCATTTACTGCTGCCGAAGAAACAAACTTATAATATGGGATAAGATGTTACTTTACTTACTAGCATTTGGCAAGGGAGATGATATGATGTGACGATTGAAATTTGGCAAGGGCTTTGGCACGGTAGCTCGCCCTTCAACGATCCGGTTTTCCACCTCGACATGCAGCAGTTCGCACCGAGATCGCGTGCCGGGGGAGGCAACAGCGAACTAGCCCCGACCATGGCCGTCCGATGCTGCAGGGTTCCGGGTCAGCGAGGCAGCCCCCGTAATCTCCGTGGAGCTCGCCACGGTGTCGCTGGCGCCTCTCTACGACGTTGGTTCGAGGGCTTCGTCCACATAGGGCGATTCGACTTCGACCTCAGCCCGCGTCGAGAGACACTTCACATGCCGCAGTTTCCAACTGCACATCCACGTAAGCCCCTCCCATTCCGTCCTTGTTAACAGGCCTCCATTTTTCCGTGTCTTTTTTTAATTTTAACCTAAATATTTCCATCCGGTGACCCTTTTGTCACGCCAATCCGCGTGGCGCAGAATCACGTTGTCGCGCCACATGCATTGGTGTGACAAGACCACCACGCTGGCAGGACCCGATGATGTGGAACGCTATCACGCCGATGCATGTGGCGCGACAACGTGATTTTGTCGCACCATCGTGCCTGGCGTGACAAAGGGTTACCTACTTTGAACCATCTAAATAAAATAGTATTTGAACTTCAAATGTTACGAAACTTTGTATACGCATTGTACAAGATGTAAATAATCCATTTTAGTAACATACATAAGGCTAAGAGTTACATATTTTGAAATCTATAGTTTCAAAGTAGGCTATGTATTATCCCTATATCCATGTTAGGTCTACTGTTAAATTTACCCACTTTTGGATTATCTTAATAAAATAGTATTTGAACTCCAAATGTCACGAAACTCAGTATGCATATTGTATAAGGTGTAAAGATTCCATTTTATTAACACCCCAAGGTTAAGTGCTACATATTTTGAAATCTATAATTTCAAAGTAGGCTATGTATTATCCCTATATTCCTCTTAGGGCAGCTCGTAAGTATTGGAAAAATAATTTGACTTTCCCTATTTTGTTTCAAAAATTAAGTAGGCCCAAACTCCAATAAGACTATGTTATAAGATATATTTGTCCCATTTTAATTATGTTGAAGCCATCAATTATTATACAACTAATTTTATTCGATTTCAAATTAGTCCCATGGATATTACTAGCTTAAATCCAAGTGTTACAAAATTACCACCTGCTATGTGATGTCCTTTCTTTACAATGTATTAGGAAGCTATTCCTTGAAAGTTTATGGGTCATGAAAGATAAAAGGGTGCATTTGGCTAGCAGAAATGTTTCTATTTCTGCTGAGAATCACTAGAATCTATGCTAAATGGTGAAAAGGTGAAACGTTTTACCCACATTACTTGAAACGTTTCTCCTTTTCTGCCTAGGAGTGTGAAACGGTCTCAGACCAGTTTCGCATGATTCTGATTCACCGTTTCCAACCATCTCTCTGAAGCGTCCCCACATAAGTAGAGACTAAATGTGATCCAATTACCAGTCCCAGGAGGCTGATAACACATTTATTCAACAGATAGTTCAGAAACCGTACAACTCCCGAAGGAGCGGGCGGGCAAGCCACACCCAAAGCAAGACTAAAGCGATAACAATACAAATCCAAGTTGCAGTCCAGTCGGACTTCGGGCTGCAATCGGAACTATGCGTCAGCGGAAGCATCCTGCAAAAGGGCCAACACCGCAGGCAGCGTTGGGTGCAGACGCAACCTCCTACTCGAAGTCCTCGGCGACGAAGTCCGGATCCTCCTCTGAAGCAACAACACAAGGGTGAGTACAAAAGTACTCAGCAAGTCCAACCCCATCCACGGAGGGGGATACAACGAGAATATGCATATGAATCAACAAGGATATAGCTAAGGTTCATTTGCAATAAAGCTGAATTTTTGACATATGCAGGGTTTCGTTTGTAAAGAGTTTTCATAAAACATTTTCTTAATAAACAATATATCAAGTGGGATTGATCCTACACAAAGGATCCAAGTTTTATCGCTACCGGACTCCCCGTCCGCCGTAGCGCATGGCACAACTGCCGGACACTTCCAAAATTCCACACACCCACACACACTGTAAATACCAGTCATCCCCCAAAAGCTAGTTGTGTGACCGAGCCGTAACTCGTCCAATGCCGTGGACACGACTACTCGGATAGGTTTTAACTCTGCAGAGGTTGTACACTTTTCCCACAAGTAGGGTACCGTATCACGATCACCTTAGTGACGGTACGGATCCTAACAAAGCCATTACCCACCTTAGCCAACACTGACTAGTCAACACGGAAGCACCAAAGGGGTTAGCAACCCATCCACGGGGCTGAAACTGGGACCTAAGTCACCAAGAGCTTAGTCCTTTTCCAAGGGCTCCCGTTGCTTACCAGCACACCTGAAGCCTAGCAGTTTAGCTAGTGGGGTTTATGCTAAGCCGTTGCCCATACAATGGTGAGTGGTTGCACGATGATGGAATTAGGCAGGATGACACATCAACTCGGTCCTTAGCCATGACAAGATGAATATCTCCCACTCTGCTCAACCACCAAGGTACGAGCCCAACAATCCGGCATTCCACACAAGAAACGCCCATCCATCTCATCCACCACCTCTCTTTACACCCGAAAACCCAACACCTCAGTTGAACACACTCACACATTTGTTTTCCGAATAAATAGATGTAGTCATGATTGAATTTGAATAACGAGTTCCTAAGCATTCTAGCAGTATTTATCATCTAAACAGAGCAACTCATATTTAGAGATAAATATGGGACAACAAGGAATAATCATAACAATCAAGGGGTGGCTATCCAATCATGTCTTGCGGTAAAACAATATGCATTTTATAAAATAGGTCAATAGGTTGTGTCTGAAAAACTGGGTATTAAATATGCATCAAGGGTGAGATTGGACTTGCCGTTCTCAAAGCCTTCCGGGAGCTCCTGCTCGCGGTACTGGTCCTCGGGCTCGGGCTCGCGGTCGAACTCCTCCTCGCGCTCCTCCTCGGGTGCTCCGCGATCTACGACACACACAAACGAGCACACAATAAATAAAAAGGAAAAAGATTTTACCCGTTGAGCTCCGAACAGGAAGTATGAACGGAAAATAGGTAGGAGGGGTATTTTCATGAAATTTTGATATGCCTCGGCGGGAATATATGAGAGGAGGCCGTGGTCGAATTTGGGATTGATTGGAGGAAATTTGGCGCATGAAATGACGGGTTAAAGGAGTTTTAGGGCTTTAAAAATGAGGTTTAGGACTAAATTGTGAAAACTGAGGACCTATTTGTAAATATTCTAAAAAGTGGAAGGGCTTATTTGTGGAATTCCCTGGAGAGAGGTGGGAGGACCGGGTTGCAAATAGAGAGAAAGGGAGGGGCAGATCGAAAAGGATGGAATCCTCTTCTCCTTCCTTGGCCGAAACAGAGGAAGGGGAAACAAGGGGCAGGCCGGGCGGGGAGAGGTGGAGGGGGCGCACGGGGGTCCATTTGACCCCTCACCTTGGACGGTTGGTGGCCGGACCCAAGGGGCGACGGCGGCGGAAGACGGCGGCGGAACTCCTGGTGGCGGAGGCGGTTGGCATTGGAGAAAGTAGGAAGAGGAGGGCCGGCGGCTTGGGGAGTGTGTTGGTGGAGTGGGGGAGCTTGAGAGGTGGGGGGTGGGTGCCGGCCCCTCTTTATAGGCGGCGGGAGGAGCTTGTGGCCGGCGGTCTCCGAGGAGCGCCGCGAATCTTGGCCGGTGGCGTGCCGGAGCGGTGGAGCTCATGGATGGCGTGGTGGAGGGCGCGGCTCGGTCGACGAGGGTACGGGGGCGGCGAACGGCGTGGGGAGACGCGCTGGACAGGGCGGCGTGCGGTGACCGGCGGGCGAGCCGGCCACAGGAGCAGCGACGGGACGGCGGCTTGGCGCGAAGCGAGCGGCGCGACGTGGTTGACTGGCTCGGCGTGCACGCGTGGGTGGGACCGGCGGGCGGCATAGGGCGAGGGCGCGCGGGCGCGGCCAGGCGCGGCGCGTGGCCCGGCGCAGTGTGGCTAGGCGCGTCTCGCGGCCCGGGGCGAGGTGGGCCCGGCGCGCGTGCGAGGTGCAGCGCCAGGGGCAAGGCGCCGAGCGCCGGGTGCCAGAGGGAGAAAGAAAAGGTGCCAGCCGCAGGAGGGAGAAGGAGGAAGGGAGAGAGAGGAAAAGAGAAAAAGAAAGGAGGAGAAAGGAAAAGGAGAAGAAAGGAAGAGAGGGAAAGAAGGGAAGGAAGGAAAAGAGGGAATCGGCGGAAATTGCGGGATTTGACGGCACGCGTGATGGACTTGACGGGCACGCGACGAAATTTACGGGGACAGAAAAGAGGGTTGAAGACGTCGGGGACCGGGATGGCGAATCCGACGGAAAGGAGGAGATTTGACAGGGCTCAGCGGTCGGAAAAATTTTTGGAATGCATTTTTAACGAGTGATTGAATTGGTAGATTTTTACGGGCGTTACACTCTCTAGTCTGGTAGCGGTCCTCTTTTACTATTATTCTTTTACTATTATTCTTTATAAGTGAAACTATAGTCAAAATGGATCTTATTGAGATGCTCCTCGCACACAAAACATTTTTGATATTTTTTTGAAGCATATTTATTTCTATGATTTTTCTAAGAAAACGAGGTAAAACAAGAATCTTTCCAACCAGCCAAACGATTTCAAAAAAAGATTCTGATTCACTATAGAAACACTTCTATAGAGAAAACTGAATATGAATCGTTTCTAACATACCAAACGGGCCTAAAATTACCACCTAGAGAGCAGCAGGTAAATAGTGAATCATACCCCCTCACTCTTAGCTTTCCTCATGTAGACATCATTAATTTATGATTACTAAGAAACAACACAATAATACTATACATTATAGATTATACTATTCTCTCTTCACATGACATGATATCTTTGATTAAAAATCATAACATAATACTATAATTAGTTTACAAGGCATGTGATGCTCGCCCCATAAGTCGAGAAGTTTCTTATCACGTGATACACCATCTACACATGTTAGTCCATAGACACGTGTCCATGAACGCGTAATTCTATTCATGAGATACCTTTCTGTAGGGACATCACCCCTTTAGCCACACCCTTTTCCTATATATAAATATGTAATCACATTATTTACTAAAACAATCGAGAATCATTCTTCAATTTCTTTGTTCTTTTACTCTCATTTCAATAGCTGCAATATATGAACTAAGATTCTCAAATTAACTTTATTAATTAAGATCTGGGAATATGGCCTGGGCCGAGATAGTTGATCAGTATAAGAAAGATGTGCAAAAAAGCAATATATGACATAGGCTTGCGTATGGTCCGATCTATCCAGCATCGATTACAATTGAATAGAATCAATTTGTATAATAGGTGATGATTTGAATACAGTTAAAATGGAACAAGTATATTGTGATATATGTAGCCTCATCAGAGTTTGGAAATATTTGGATCCCATTAAGGCCTCGTTCGTTTCACCGGGATTGGATTCCAGCTAGGATTACTTCCAGGTCCTGTTTGAGTGATTCCACCCGTGTCACTCAATCTGGCCAGGATTCATTCCAGGGGTGAGGAGGTATGGTTTCAATCTAGGCTATTTAATGTAGAAGGATTCCAATCCAGACCGGTTTTCGTTCCAGGCCAAATTAAAACAAACAACACTTTCAATGCAAGTCTGGTTTCAAATCGGGCCACTTCAAACCACCCGGAATAGACCTCATTCCGGGCTAATCCGGTGAAAAGGAACGAGGCCTAAGTAATTAAATTTATGGAAAGAAAACATGCAAAGTTAAATTATTTTTCTAACACTTGCAAAGTATATTCGATAAGCATAAAGGGATAATACATAGCCTACTTTGAAATTATAGATTTCAAAATATATAGCACTTAGTCTTGGGGGTGTTAATAAAATGGAATGTTTACACCTTATACAATATGCATGCCGAGTTTTGTGACATTTGGAGTTCAAATACTATTTTATTAAGATGATCCAAAATTGTGTAAATTTAACAGTAGCCCTAACTGTGGCGGAACCACCCAAATTAACCTGACTAAAATGCATTGAAGTCGCCTAACACGCGATTATGCACTTTAAGCAAGTCAACCTGGTCGACCGTCAGATTTCATCCGATTTACCACATGAACAGGATCGAGAAGCATCGCTCACGCGAAGGTGAGTAGCACAGAGGTTACAACATTCCATCACATAACTGAGTCTCACGAATTATTACATCAGAGTTCTGAAATTCAACAAGTTGCAAGGTTCGAAAGGTCAAACAAAACAAGCGGAAGCTAAACGTCGATACATGACATCACGACGGAGCCGATCATGACATCAAAAATCCCTTCCCTCGCCGTCCGAGGAGGGATCCCACTCGACTGTCCAGCCCGGAGGGAGCTGGGTAGGCCAAGTGGTACCAGCAACCAAACTATTGACATCACCTGAAAAGATTAACCCACAACAAGGCTGAGCAACTAATATTCAGCAAGACTAGCCCGTCGGGTGATAGCTATTTTCACCAAAGCTTAGACATGAAAGGCTTTCTGGCTTTGGGTTTGCTTTGCCAAAAGCGTCTGTAGTCGGTCCTTACTTTCAATATTTTAGCTCATGTTCTACGTTCTTTATCCAGTCTAGATTAGCAACTATTCTAAGCAAGCATAGTTTCCAAGCAATTTATGAAAAGCATCAACTTAATCTCGTAATCATGTTTCATCGTTACTCAGTGCAGAATAGCGATCAAGTAATCCCAAACTGTGAGAGGCAGACGAATCGATTCTAATTTATTAACCATGCATGGCGAACCTAATCTCACGACATCTGCGCACCACGAAGGGTCGCTTCATTTGTCAGCCATCCCCATCGATCCCTTAGGCACGTGTCAGGGCCAACTGCCTTTGACATGCAATGCTCCATAATCCCGGCCTCTGCCATACTATGACCGCACTTGCATCCACATGATGCACCATGGGAAAGACGTTCCAAGGACAGCCGGAGGGTATGTCACATCCCAATTCAATCAGGTACTAGGCTTTCCCATCCCATACTAGGTATGAGATTAGTACTTTCAAACACTTGATCACGAACGCCGACACGTTTCGACCTTAGATCAATTTCGTCTAGACAGATGGGGAAAAACCACCAAGTATCGAACATAAGCCCGACCCCGTCCATCGTCCTTGTAGTTGCAACATTTCTAAAACATTCAACTCCTATAACTCGTGAGCGACAGGAAATCACTCGACTTTTACTGGAACCTATTAAGCATTGCAACTACTCAACCTTAGCAACTAGTATTCAAACAAGGTACTAAGTTTATGCATCTTAGGTTTCATTACAACTCCTCGAAACGTAAATGCGCAATCAAGTAATCAATAATATTGCAAGTAATCAAGATAGAAATTTATGCTTCGGGGCTTGCCTTCAGGAAAAGTTAGCGGGTCCTCAGGGTCTTGCTCCGGTTTGGGCTCGCCTTCCAAGGGGTGAAGCTCAACAGCGGGGTCTTCTTCCGGTGTCGGGTGGAGCTCGTAGGTTCCGTCGGCGAGATTTGCTTCTATACGACATGCACATGCAAACATTTAGTTGGACTCGCGCGTTTATTCAACGACACAAGGCATGGCTGAAAACAAGAGTCACAACAGCCATAACAAGGCGAGGTTTACTTTCTTTTAACTTCAACGGGAGTGGTCGCTTTGAACTTGAGTTCGCATTGAATGGCGATTGTGTACATATATAGTTTCTCGCATTTTAGAGTTACATAATGAGAGTGAAGGGTCGTGTTTGGGTGGTTTGGGTGCATTAGCATAAATACTTACTTCTGAATATTTTTATGTACCTCTTTAAATTTCCACTTATTTATCGTATTAGAGTGTGTGCTTTCCTTCTTATTCTTTTGGGTTGATTAATTAACCAAAATGACTTCCTATTCAAATAGTAGTTAAAGGCATTGATAAAATTACAGCACCTCTCTTAAGCCATCACTAGGTCACTGTAAAAGTTTGGGGGCCAACGGATGACTTAAAAAGAAGTCATATGCATTTCATTATTTAAGGTAAAATGGACTTAACTTTTTCTATCTTTAAAGTTACTGTGCAACAGGGGGTGAAACTTAACCAGTGTATTAATGGTAGGTTACAGGAGCTTTGGTGAATTTTTCACAATTTTTGGAGAAGATTAACTATTTATTCTATTTCCTTTGTAATTACACATGCTTAATAAAGAAGGTGCTTTTATTTTTGAATTGCACAACAATTTACATTTTTCCTGCAAACTTCTCAGCAAAACAAAATTAACCCAACTAGTTTTACATTTTTCTGAGCTCTAGAACAATTCTTATGCAAAAAGGAAGATTTATACTTGGATTACCAGATTAAAGTCAAAACAGTGACTTAAAGTGTTAGACCAGAGCCCTAACCATTTTTCTGAGCTTCTACACATATAAACAAGCCTCACAGAGTTGGTTGCATATTTTTCCCACTTTTCTTCTATTTATTAGGATTTAAAAGGCCTAAACCATGATTAAAAGCATAGGCTATTATTTACCATAGTAACATGAGCAAACTTATTTTTCTTAGGAACTAGACAGAGCAAGGATTCCAACAAAAGTGGTTTGGCATTTTTGTGATTTTTCTACGATTTACTGGGCATTTCCAAAGTTTAAACATTTTTCTGGCTATTATTAAAAGAAAAGTCGTGGCACACTTGCAAGCTAGCCCCTGCGTTTAAGGTTAAACTATGCAGGGGTCCCTGAGTTTTGCGCCCAGGCCCCTGGAAAGAATGGGGACGATGCAATGCAGTCCCCCAGGGCGCGCGCGGTGGCGGCGGGAAATTCCCGGCGGTTCGCCGGCGAGGATAGGGCAACAAGTGGCCGAGAGGGTGCGGGGGCTCACCTGAGCTCGGTTTGGCAGGGTTGGGGTGACGGAGATGGCCGGCGGGGATCAGAATGCGGCGGCAGCGGCGGCGGAGCTTGGCTGGCGCCGGTGCAGGCGGCGTTCCGGCGCACCGGCGGCGTCGGGGAGGCCACGGACTGCTCGGAGACGTGCGCGGAGGGGTGGCGAAGCGGGCGGCGAAGTCGTCAGAGTGCGGGGTGGCGCGGAGGGGTGAGCTCCACGGGAGCTTAGCGGCGGTGCAGAGGAGGAAGCGATGGCGCGTGTGCGGGCGGTGGCAAAGGGGTGGCGTTGCCGGTGAGGGGGACCCTTTTATAGGGCCGTGGTGGAGCGGAGGGTCAAGGCGGGGCTCCGGTGGGGGAGGGATAAGGCCGGGAGCGACAGGTGCGTGGGTAAGGTGGTCATTGGCCAGCGGCACCATTGGGCAGAGGAGGCGGAGCTCCGGGTGGTCTCCGGCGGCGATTGGCCTTGGACGACGCGCGTCTGGGGCTTCCGGTCTGTCGGGCGGGCGAGGCGGAGGGCTACCGTGGAGGTAGGGTGAGCGGGCGGAGGCGCGGGACGACGTTGGTGTGGTGGCTTCTCCGGCGGATAGGCGGAGCGCGGTTGGCGGAGCAGAGCCGCGGCAGGAGGAAGAGGACACGCGCGCGGCCGGCGGTTGGCTAGCCTGGCGTTCGCCCCATCCTGTCGCAGGCGTGGGTTGGGTGCCGTGGCCCTCGCCCTGGCGTTGTCGCGCCGGTGATAGGGCGCCGGCGAGCTGCCGGTGGCCGGCGGCCACGCGGCGTGCGGCACGCGGGCAAACGTGCCCTGGCACGCGGGCGTCGAGGCCCCCTTTGGGCAGCAAGCCCTACCAACTTTGGGGAGATCCTACTCCAGATTTCGCAACACAACTTTCAAAACTTTTTAAACAAACTTGCTCAACTCTGGACGCACTTCAAACTTGGTTTAAGATGTCGGTTTAAAAAGTAAAAGGATTTGGAGAAATCTCATGCCAAAGTTTGCTAAAAATCTGGAAATCCAGACTTAGCCAAATTTGGCCGGAGAGGTAGAATTTCAGGAACTTAGCTATGTTTGAGTCGATTTTTGGGCAGCTTCCAAGTTGAATTATACCAAGGTGTTATTGAAAGAGTTTCTCTCCAAACTGAGGACTTCAAATTTTATTTAGGGTATTTCTTGAGCTTAGTTGAGAAAATTGGAGGAACGCCCTCGTCATGAGGTGTACTCTGCGCAGCTTTCCAGACTTAGGATTTTAAGGCATCAGGGGTGAGTTGACTGTTTTACCTCACTTTGACCGAGGTTTTGAACAGGTTCTGGCCCAATTTGGACTTGGTTCAGTGTAACAAAGTTGGAATACACTCGAGGGATTACAACTTTCATTAAGGGCCTGACTTGAGTTTAGATAGGAATTCGTGAGATAAAGGCTTGCAAAGTTGGAGGAAAACTCGAATTCCAGGACTTAAAAGAGGTTTTTAGGGTTCTTTAGTACTCCGGTTTTGATTGCTGTTTCTGACTTCCTTCCACTCCAAATTAGTCAAAGTGCCTTTAACAAAAGTTCTTTGAATCTAAAAGTTTTACAACTCTTATTTGGGCAGAAATTTAAGTTTGCATATAAAATTCCAAGTTTTATTTCAAACTCCAAAAAGAGGTTCTTAGGGTTATAATGGTCATTTCACCTCTTTAATTAGGGATTAACCACTGGTTTATACTTAAAAGCACTTAATTTAGGTAGAGTTGTTACACTAACATGGATATAGGGATAATACATAGGCTACTTTGAAACTATAGATTTCAAAATATGTAAATCTTGGCCTTATGTATGTTACTAAAATAGATTATTTACACCTTGTACAATGCGCATACAAAGTTTCGTAACATTTGAAGTTCAAATACTATTTTATTTAGATGGTTCAAAGTAGGTAAATTGAATTGGGTACCCTTTGTCACGCCAAGCATGATGGCGCAACAAAATCACGTTGTCGCGCCACATGCATTGGCGTTACATGAGCGTTCCATGTCATCGGCTCCGGCCAACGTGGTGGCCTTATGGTGCCAATGCATGTGGCGCGATAACGTGATCCTGTCACGCCATGTGGATTGGCGCGACCATTGCGGGGAGGGGTCATTTTTAAAATTATATTGAAAAAGGTTTAAAATTAAAAAAAATTCCCTTTTTTCTACGTGCCCGTTCCATACATGCTACCTGCTCGATAAAATGACTAAACAGAGTTTCTTTCTTAATTGAAGTATGTAAAGGTGTAGTATCTCTATTTCAAATTGTAGATCATTTTGTTTTTTTATATACATGATTTTTGCTATGCATATAGATATAGTCTCCATACATAGCAAAATCTATATATCTAGAAAAGTAAAAACGATCATTAATTTGGAACGGATGAAGTACGACATATCTTGGGTCAGCCGACATCATTTCCCATATGTAGGACGATGAGTGTGCAGTCATTTATGCAGGACTCTCATTTGGGTTTCCTTCATTTTGTGCGTTTCTGTTTTATCTGCCAAGTGATGACTAATAGGCATCCCCGCATAGATATATACATGGTGTGATCATACAAACTGATGAGATGGCGGTGGCATTGCCGAGTACATATCGTAGGTGAATGTTCTTCGCTGCTGCATTGGTCCCTTTTATGTCCTCACTTGTTTATTGATCATTATGCATGGTTGGCATATAAGTTCTGTGCTTTACATATGCAGTTTGAATCTTAAAGTTGCTATAAATGCTACTGTTTTGACATGTCGCTGTTTTAGAGCATTGATATGGTAAACAAATAGCTTCTGAGCAGCTTGTATATTACAGTTATACTGTACAGAAAGACTGTTGAATACAACCAAAATTTGAGTTCTGGAAACTACTCTGATTGATGTATTTTCTTCTGAATTTTATACATAATGAAATAATAGGTTGTACCTCATGAAGTTATTGAAATAGATGATACAACTATTGGTGATCCTGATGGAGTCATGGTTATTGGTGTCAGTTGAAAATAATAAGCAAACTTTTTGTATACCCGGATTGGGCAAAACCCACCTTTTTGGTGCTTGCTATTTGATAAAGGACACACTTAAGAATGATGATACGGCCCCATGATATATTATGTTGCTTGCCATGCGCTGGCCAGAGTGGTTCTTGCCAATCTGAACATAGATTAGCCAAGAGAGCAAGCAGGCTGCATAGATAGAAGCTAGGCGCTACTCCAAAGTGATGTTGCAAGTTCGTGTTTACGCGTTAACGCTTTTATCTCTCCGAATGTAAAGTAGGTGAAGCATTTTCTATTTTCACTTTCTGGACAACATATAATAGAAAGGTCATCAGTCTGAGTTGTATGATTTAGAACTCTTATTAAGCAGATACCATGAGGTTGATTTTATATGCAGCAGTGTGCCTGTGTTTCATTTAATGGTGTTGCCAATCATGTCCATAAAATAGGACAATATTTCATTTGTCATTTTGAAATTGCATGCTGAGCAATGGGATCTGCCATCTAATGTTTCCATGAGAATGCAGTCAAATATAGTAACAGGAGGGGGAGGTACGGATAATTGCTAAAATTTTTATTGGTAAAGTTAATAGTTCTTTTTTTTAAATTCCTTGAGAGAAGCTATACAATTTATCAGGATAACATGATGGGTTATGACATTTTTTTTGGGTCGTAGCAACGTAACCAAGACAGACAGATTGTGGCTTTGGACTGTAGAGGCAAGGATTTAATGAAGGTATTTTTTTTCGAAGCTCAAGAAATTCCATCCCCCACTGAATAACCGAAATTCAACTAAAAAGGTTTAAATCATTCTATTAAATTTCAATCCAATTTTACAAAAATTTGAACGAAACATATATAATTTGAACGGTTCAGGAAGCGAACGAAACTCTAGACTGAAATTGGACTATTTCTAGAATACCAAAATTTTTACATTTTCTTAAGAAAAATCAGGAAAAATAAAAAACCGTGTATTTAAGGTTGAAGGCTTGAAGCCCAAGATCCGTATAAACAGAATCCGTTTAACCCAAGCTGGCAGTGGAGGCAGCACGAGATGGCTCTCCCATGGTGGCTGGCTACCACGGCGTGCGTGCTGCCACTGCCGCTGTCCGGCGGCTCCCTCGCCGACCGGCTCGCGTTCCTCACGCTCTCCCTGGGCCCGCAGCACGTGTTGGATTTAGCTCATGTGTGGCTCAATCTGAAAATTTCAAAGCATGCACAACCTTTAGTCTCATATTACTAATTCAAGGAGACGTTGCCTTGCTTAAATATGGGAGTCTTCTCTCTATGCAAAATAGGTGCGTATGAGAGAGAAGGAGACCGTTGCTACACGCATGCACAGCTCGCGCGTATTTTCGCGTGAAAAATCGCGTGACTTGCCATTTTAAATAGCAATAAGGTGCGTCAGTTTCTGCTTTGATTGCAGCAGTTTCTGTCATTCAAATAGGCAGTTTCTACTGCTTGACGAGGGAAATTGATGCGCTACGAGGCCTATAACACTAGAAGACGTCCTGATTGAAAGGCACGCTGTCACATTTGAATTCGGCGTGCACATCTTCCTCACCACATCCCTCGTGCTCATCGCGCCCGCCTCTTACGCCTTCTCACCGCCGCGCTCGGCCTCGCAAACATCGCCGCCATGTACATCGGCCTGTCGCTCATCGAACAGTTCGTCGAGTTCATCCGCCGCGGCGGGACGCCATGGGAGGGCCTCCGGCTGGTCCTCATCCTACTCGCCGGCAAGGCGGCGCAGACACTGGCGTCGCACCACTACCACTTCCAGGGGCAGCTCCTGGGCATGCGTATCCGCGGCGCTCTGCAGACGGCGCTGTACCGCAAGTCGCTGCGTGTCACCGCCGGCGCCGGCGCCATCGTGAACTACATGCAGGTGGACGCCGGGATGGTGTCCTCCGCCATGCACGGGCTCCATGGCCTATGGCTGATGCCGCTGCAGATTGTGGTGGCGCTCCTGCTCCTCTACACCCACCTCGGCCCCGCCGTGCTCATGACGCTCGCCGTGATCGCCGCGGTGACCGTGATCACCGCGTTAGCCAACAAGCTCTGCTTGGACTACCAGCTCAAGTTCATCGGCGTGCGTGACAGCCGCACCAAGGCCCTCACCGAGATGCTGAGCCACGTCCGCGTCATCAAGCTGCAGGCCTGGGAGGAGACGTTTGGCGACAAGGTGCGCGATCTCCGGCTGGGCGACCTGGGGTGGCTGGTCAAGTTCACGCTCTTCTTGTGAGCCAATAACGTGGTGTTCTCGAGCTGCCGGCTCTCCATGACCGTGCTCGTATTCGGGACGTACCTCGCGTCCGGAAGGGAGCTTGACGCCGGCAAGGTGTTCACGGCTACGTCCTTCTTTGGCATGCTCAACGCCCCCATGCGGGACTTCCCGCAGACGATGGTCTCGTCCTTGCAGGCGTTCGTGTCGCTGGATCGGTTGAGCAAGTTCCTATCGGACTCTGAGATCGACAGCACGGCGGTAGATCGCGTCGAGAGCATCACCGCTGGCACGGTGGCCGTGAAGGTGCAGGACGGTGTGTTTGCGTGGGACGTGCTGGCCGGCGAGGCGAAGGGCAGTCATGGCCAGGCAGACCATGGTTCGGAGCATAATGGCCGAGAGGAGGAGGCAGGGACGGCGACGGTGGTGAAGGGGATTCACGTGCAAGTGAGGAAGGGTAGCTCGTAGCAGTGGTTGGGATGGTGGGGTCCGGCAAGTAGTCGCTGCTGTCCTGCATCATGGGAGAGATGCACAAGCTCTCGGGTGGAAATGGCAACGGGTAAAACCCGTGCGGATACACAAACCACAAACCCGCACCCGCGACAATATATCCGCGCCCGCGCCCGCCACCCGCCACGGGCAGCACTATGCGCCCGCGCCCGCTATCCGCGGGCATATTTTGCCCGCGGGCATGCCCGCATACCCGCCAGAAGTATAAATAGATGACATTTAACATATAAATAGATCACAACATTCATAATCTCAATTCATCACAATCACAAATCACACAGCACAGTTCAATAGTTCACCAATCACCACGGTCCACACATTCAACAATACAGTACAGGATTACAGGCCTACCATACAACTAATACAAGTACACATTGTTCAACTGCAAAGTCTTCCAAGTGATGCAAATAAACAAGACATGGAGTCATGGACAGGTAATTAGTCGGAATCCGCTCTAGTGATGCAAGATTCATCTTTCAGATCTTCTTCATTGTCTTCAAGGCATGACCAAAAGCTATTGAACCTTCCATCACCCTCATCTACATCCAAGTTCAAACATTAGTAGCTGCAGTATACAATCCATATATTAATGAAAAGAATTCATTGTAAATGCACCTTTTTTTACCTTTGAGGTTGTGACGAAGCCAACTTTGGCTGCACATCAAAGCTTCCAACATTTTAGGAGTAAGACGACTGTGATGCTCACTTAAAACCCACCCACTAGTACTGAAAGCTGATTCAAAAGCTATTGTGGTGATTGGAATAGCCAAAATGTCACGAGCAATTAGCCTCAAAGTAGGATAACGAGCTCCCTCCAACTTCCACCAGCCTAGGATATCAAAATAATTATTCTCATCACGAGGAAGAGTTTCCTCTTCTAAGTAGCGATCAAGCTCATTCTTACTTCTAACAAAGCTTGTAGTCTTCTTATTTGCAGTAAGGGTTTTAAATATGGACAACACAGCAGCTGCACTAACTGTAGAAGGGGCACCAGCAGAGGATGTAGCCACATTGTCTTGGTCTATCACATGATAATGTTTCATTAAACTAGTAAGCAATTCCTGAGCCTCTGTAACATATTTTCCAGCAGCCTCTTCTCCAAAAAGAGCAATATAGCAAGCATGTAACATTGTCATCTTAAGACGTGGATCAAGAATAACAGCAACAGCCATAAGACCATGGATGTTAGCCCAATACTTATCATACTTTTCTATCATGGCAGCAGACATGTTCCTAATAGTTTCATCTTCATCATGACCCCAAGAGTTGAGTTTAAGTTTAATCTCACATACTTTAGGGAAGAACAGGTTAGCTGTAACATATTTTGTCCCAGAAAATAACTCAGTAAGCTCATAGAATATCCCTAATTTCTCACGAACATTAGTAGCAAATGTCCAATCATCTGCTGCTGGACAATCATAGTTCCTATCAAGCTCACCCAAACGTTCAAAAACCTTCCTATAAGGTATAGCAATGCTAAGCATGATGTAGGTTGAGTTCCATCTAGTTTTGCAGTCTAAATGCAACTTCTTGTCCAATTCAACATTTTCATCTAGAGCAGTTTTCTCAAACTTTTCGTACCTTTTTGGAGTAGCAATCCAATAAGCAACACTTTCTCGGATGTGCGCAACTGCAGTTCCAATTACTGCCATGCCATCTTTCACAATGAGGTTGAGAATATGTGCACAGCACCGCATGTGCAGCCATTTTCCTTTCAATAGCATATTAGCCGCCCCAAGCCTTGTGTCCATTAAGCCAATCATGTTATCATTGGCACTGCAATTGTCAAGAGTCACAGTTGATACCCTCCGATCAAGATCCCAACTCTACAGGCATTTATGCAATGCATCACAAATAACCTCTCCTGTATGGGGGCATGGCACATACATAAACCTACATCAAATAATGCAATAATTCAGCTAAACAGTTCATAAAATGTCCTGGACAGCAAGCAATAATTTAGCTAGACATAATGAACATAATTCTACAATCTGGACAGCAAGCAGAATTAAGATATTCACCTCAATATGCAGCTTCTAAGCGTCCATGAGTGATCAATAAAATGTCCAGTCACTGCCATATAGCCTCTCTTTTGATTTTCAGCTGTCCAAAGGTCAGTTGTGAGAGCAACACGACAATTTGTCCTTTGCAAGAATATCCTAGCTTTCCTTTTCTCTCCCTCATAGAAACTCACGATGTCCCTTCTAATAGTGTTTCTAGTTGCCATTTTGAACAAAGGTTGTAATGCACTAACAAATTTACGAAAGACATGGTGATCAACAATGGACAACGGGTACTCATGCAGTATAATCATGGAATAAAGAGCTTTTCTAGCTACATCTTGATCAAACACATAGCTTTCTACAGCTACTGCCCCCTTTTCAGTGGATGCAAACCTCAAATTAGTTTGAACTTTTGTTCCTGCCTTATTTTTATTGTAGGCACAAGTTTTCAAATGAGTTTTCAAGTGAGTTGTACCATTTCTTGATGTGGCTGAAAGCTTCTTGTTGCAGTGGTTGCACTTGGCCTTCCAAACTCCATCAACACGCACTTTTTCAAAGTCATTCCAGACTATAGAGGTGAGCTTTCTCTTTGAAGGCTGCCCACCATCATCCGAGTCCTCCCCCTCTGATACATTCACAACATCCACAGCTTTGTCCTCCTCAGTACCAACTGCAGCAGTTGCATGGGAGGTTTGCACTTGGGAGCTACCAGGGGTCGACATTGTAGCTGCACATCATAGTAGGTATTAAATTATCACTTGATTTGTTACTCCAGTAGACTAGGCAGATCTACAATATGAAGACAAGCACCAAAAAGCATAAATATATCATAAATATATCATTGACTTCATTCTGAAAGTTGGGCCTTCTATTCACAAGTTGATCTTGTTTTATTCTGCCATCCATCCACTACATCCATGATTGGGATCTAGAGAGATTGAACTTCTCTCATAAAAACATGATGATTTATCAAACAATTCGAAAGCAATTCATTCATTTTATCTATTGAACACCATTGAAAAAATCACGAAAAAAACTAGTTCATGGATCTATCATTCTACTGAATAGAGATTGAAGAAAAAGAGAGAGGAAAGTGACTGACCTGGGAGGCTGGGGGTGGTGAGCCGGCAACGGAGGGAGCGAGGGCGCCGTCGCGCCGAGCAGGGCGGGCGGCGGCCGGGACCCGGGAGGGTGGGCGGTGGCCGGGCGGGCGGCGGCCGGGACCCGGGAGTGCGGGCGGTGGCCGGGCGGGCGGCGGCCGGGACTCGGGAGGGTGGGCGGCGGCCGGGACTCGGTGGGCGGGCGGCGGCCGGGTGAGCAGCGGCCGGGACTCGGGAGCGCGTGCGGCGGCTGGAACTCAGGAGGGCGGCCTGCTCCTGGCGCTTGCGCCGTCGCGCCTGCGGGCGGCCGGCGGCGAGCGGGACAGCAGCCGAGCAGGAGGCCGGTCGGGGCCTCCCTCGGGGGATTGGGGATTTGGACTGGGGCGGGCGGGCGGCTATGCGGCTGTGAATGTGGGGTCAGGAGGATAAGGATTAAGGAACCCTAGCAGCGGTCAGGCCCACATGTCATGCGGATTTGCGGGTACGTGGGCTCGGGTAGTGTATTTTCATACCCGCAAATTTTTTACCCGTGGGTATAAAATAAAACCCGCACCCGTACCCGTGGGTACAAAATGGTACCCGTATCCTCACCCTAACGGGTTTTTACCCGCGGGCACGCGGGTAATCTGTGCCCGTTGCCATCTTGACTCTCAGGCAAGGTGCGTGTGCTGAGCCACTGACCTCTCATTGAGATCTAAAATACATTTTAGTCAGTCTTCAAAATCCGATCACTAGAAAACATAGAGGAGTTTCTAACTATCCGTAAACTAATTTTGCAAATGGACCTTTTCTTTCTTTCTTTAGAAGATTATTAATCAAAAGTGCTGAGTTTCCGGATCTTCTAAAACTAATTGAGAGGGAGATTAATATGCCCCTTTACTGGTTGAACATGCATCCAGTCAAGAAATACTCCCTCCTCCATTCCAAATTGTACGCCGTTTTGGCTTTTCTAGATTCCTTATTACATAATATCTGAGAATCTAGAAAAGCCAAAACGGCCTACAATTTGGAATGGAGGAGGGAGTATATGAAATATGCCAGTTTGGACCCTAAAGTCTAAACTGCCTGCTGAACAAATAGATGGCTTAAACATGATTTCAGCAAAGATCTATTATCAACAGCAGGCAAATTTTGTTTTTACCATGTAACAGATGGTAAACTTATGAGGCTATAAGAACCTGATACGATCCAACTCAGATGATATAACAACTAGACAAATGACAGCCACTGACTTCTAAATTGCAACTCGGCATTAATTTGGTGCAATACAGTTATACCAAACAATTTGAAAAAATAATTGTGATGATTGGACGTGAGGGATATGGCTACCCCACAGGTCCCCACCGACCAGGATACTGGCCGGTTCTAACAAGTGGGCCCGCCCAACTAAGGCGTGCGGGTCAAGGCCATGAAGATACTTGGAGTACACGCTAAGGGGGCCGGACGATTCAATTCAACCCAGATATTGCGGGATATGTATTGTAATCCGACTTAGATTACCTTCCATGTAACTACCAAGTAGATTAGATTCAAACTGACCTGTAACCCTAGGTCGTCAGCCTATATAAGATGGTCAGGGGCCCCTCCCGAGGGCAATCCAATCCAATCTGTAAACTACGTACCAGCGCAATGCAATACAAGCCCCCAACATACAGGACATACACTACGGGAAACCTCAAAGTCGCCGAGTGTAATTACTTCGCCGAGTGCATTTTTTCGGGCACTCGGCGAAGGACCTTTTTGCCGAGTGTAATATCAAAAACACTCGGCAAAAATAAAACACTCGGCGAACTACCGGTTTGCCGAGTGCCACCCAAAAAACACTCGGCAAACACCCAGGAGACACTCGGCAAACGTAGACACTCGGCAAACTGACGACCACGTGACTCCGCCGTGCCGCCGCTGGCGGCCCTCCATGACGGACGTTAGTCTTTGCCGAGTGTCATGATGGGACACTCGGCAAAGTGGCCTATTTGCCGAGTGCTAGGGGGCACACTCGGCATACTATAGGGTTTGCCGAGTGTCTTTTGACACACTCGGCAAAAATAATTTTTTTTCCCTCCTCCACCCTCCAAACTTTTTACACTCCACATGTATGGCATTTGGCACTGCATGGTAAAAGATGGACTATTTTTTGACCTGTTTGCTATATTTAATCAATTAGTTTCATTTAGAGTAATTTTTTTATTTAAGTCAAATTTGAACTGCAGGTGGTTGGAATAATGGAATAATATGAGTGGAAAAATCATATTCATGTTAGTGAGTCCAAATTGAGGTCTCACCCAGAAAATGAAAAGAAATTTCGAACATTTTGCTAAGGAAACACGACTACGAACGTGTGGCCAAATGATTGTTTAATTCTCAAAAATACAAACGAAGTTTGAAAATCATGAGATTTTGCAAGATGCTATGATTTCATATGCAGAGGCTGTGGTAAAAAATTGACAAGGTTTCGCACAAGTTTTGACATATGATGTTTAGAATTTGAAGCATCTCCCGAGAGGATTCGTAGAAGTTGAAAGGATCCAGTAAGATTTTGAGACGAATCGATACATGTATTTCTCATTGAGTCCAATTTTTTTTATAGGCTATAGAGAACATAGATTGGTTCATGTCAAATTTTGGGAATTTTTTAGATCCGTTTGGTAATTTTTATTCATTAATTGCACGTATATGAATTTAATAGATATAAAATTAATATGAGCTATAAATCCATGAAATGATGGAACAATATTACTTAAAAAATGAAATACCCAATGTTTAGTGAATTTGACTAGGTTTTTGCAAACTTTACAATCTTTTAATTAATAAAACTAGTTTGACATGAAATAATAGTACTCATTTGCCGAGTGTCAAGGGATGGCACTCGGCAAAGAGCCTATTTGCCGAGTGTCCAATTTGGGACACTCGGCAAACATCGCCGCGGTCCACCTGCCAGCCCCCTGCGAAATCCGAATAAAAAAATTAAAAAAAAAAGTTTGCCAAGTGCCCCTGATCTAGCACTCGGCAAAGGCTTTGCCGAGTGCTATATCAGGGGCACTCGACAAAGATCGCCGCGGCCCACCTGCCAGCCCCCTGCGTAATCCAAATAAAAAAATTAAAAAAAAAATGTTTGCCGGAGTGCCCCTGATCTAGCACTCGGCAAAGCCTTTGCCAACCAAGCCTCAAGACCTTATGCAAAGAATTGGAAGATTTGAATTTGAAATTAGTAATGCAAGGTACTCTTTAAAATATTACTTTGCATGATACTTTAAACGGAGTAGATAGTCAAAACTT
>NC_028456.1:12250501-12267575 GCF_000263155.2 Setaria italica | reverse complement strand
CATGATCCCCATCTTATTTTATGATCCGCTCTCAAGCGCTTCTAGTATGCACATCCGAAGTCCAATATATACATTGCTCACACTTTGGAATCTTAAACTTCCCGAGGACTAATAGTATTGATACGACAGCCCAGACCAAATCAGTAACTAAAACTCGGGGCACATAGCTTCGATACACACACATAATCCCATGAATGACGCAAAGGAACACCTAGTTTTGCGCGCATAACCAGCACATATAACTAAGATCACGAGCGCCACTGTCCCCGTGAACCCTTCGTCAACAACAAGATCCCGCTCCCATATGAAATCTAGCCTATCAACCCCTTACTGGACCGACTAGAAGAAAGGAGCCGACGAAACCTTACACTGGGTCGGCCTAGACCATGGATAGCAAACCCCCCTACACATCCTCGGGTGGGATTAGGACCTATCTTTACCTAGTAGACAATATAGGAACGTGTATATGCAATGTGAATTTTGTATTACTTATTTAAATGGTAGAGGATGGAGGATCGTCAGTGGATGTACACGGGTCGTACTAGTCAGAATACGTTGACCAATGAATGGCTTGACAAGACGGATGCTTTCTTGGAACGGGTGTTTGCAAGTGTCAATGGAGCTCGATCGACTTGGTGTCCGTGCAGCAAATGTGGAAACATGCGTCGGCAAACCAAGCTAGACATGGGCAAACATCTGGTAAAGAACGGATTTACGTCAGACTACACCAGGTGGATCTACCATGGTGAATCTGACCATGGGAGAGAGGAGGTCTTGAGACAACGCATCGAGGAATTTGATGATGATGCCGGGGTGGGAGACATGTTAAATGACTATCATGAAGCACACTTCGAAGAGGTACGTAGGGAGGAGGAGCCAGAGGCTACCGCAAAGGCTTATTACGAAATGTTGTCTGCGGCACAGCAACCCCTTCACGGCCATACCAAGGTTTCTCAGCTAGATGCCATTGCACGCCTAATGGCTGTGAAGTCTCAGTTTAGTTTGAGTCGAGACGCGTTTGATATTATGTTGACAGTTTTTGGAAGCCTGCTCCCGGTTGGTCACATCTTGCCAAAGAGCATGTATGAGGCACAGAAACTCCTTCGTGCACTTAAGATGCCATACGAGCATATACATGTATGCCCGAAGGGATGCATCTTATTTAGGAAAGAGTATGCGGAAGCAAAATACTGTGTGAAGTGTGAATCGTCTAGATTTCTGGAGGTTGACTATGGTGACGGTCAGAAAAAGCAGCTCGCAATTCCTGTGAAGGTTCTACGGTATCTTCCTTTCATACCAAGGATCCAACGGCTTTTCATGACTGAAGAATCCGCGAAACAGATGACATGGCACAAAAATGGCCGTCGCTATAATCCTGAGAAGCTGGTACACCCATCCGATGCTGAAGCCTGGAGAAGCTTTGATGCGATTTATCCTGCAAAAGCTCTAGAGGCCCGTAACGTACGAGTTGCGTTGGCAACTGATGGGTTCAATCCCTATGGAATGGCGGCCGCCCCGTACACCTGTTGGCCCATTTTCGTTATCCCCCTGAATCTCCCACCCGGCGTCCTATTTTAGCGACATAATATATTCTTGTCGTTGATAATTCCAGAGCATCCGGGGAATAATATGAGTGTGTATATGGAGCCTCTGATTGATGATTTGCTCCGTGCTTGGGAGGAAGGGGTGTGGACCTATGACCGATCCACAAAGACAAACTTCAAGATGCATGTTTGGTACCAGTACTCACTGCATGACTTGCCGGCATATGGGATTTTCTCCGGATGGTGTGTTCACGGGAAGTTCCCATGCCCAGTATGTAAAGCATCTTTGAAGTTCATTTGGTTGTCGAAAGGTGGCAAATATTCTTCGTTCGACAAACATCGACAATTCCTCCCTCCTGACCATCCATTCAGATGAGACATCAAGAACTTTACCAAAGATGTTGTAGTTAGAGACCCCGCACCGCCGATGATGACAGGGGCGCAGTTCGTGCTCAGTTAGACACTCTTGAGTTCAATAATGAAGAAGCTGGTTTTTTGGGATATGGCGAGCAACATGCTTGGACGCAGAAGTCGTGCTTGTGGAAGCTTCCCTATTTTGATGATCTTCTTGTTCCACATAACATTGATGTAATGCACACGGAAAAAAATATCGCCGAGGCAATTTTTGGTACAATAATGGACATTCCTGACAAGACAAAGGATAACGTTAAGGCTAGAGTGGATCAAGCGACATTGTGCAACAGACCACAGCTAAACATGGCGCCTCCAAGAGCTGGCAAGTCGTGGAGGAAGCCTAAGGCCGATTTCGTTCTGACGAGGGCCCAAAGGAGGGAGGTTCTAGAATGGTTCCAAACATTAATGTTCCCTGATGGCTATGCAGCGAACTTGAAGAGGGGAGTGAATTTAGCAACTATGCGAATCAACGGGCTCAAGAGTCATGATTACCATATATGGCTTGAGCGGCTCCTTCCGGTGATGGTTCGAGGCTATGTCCCTGAGCATGTGTGGCAGGTGCTAGCGGAGTTGAGCAATTTCTTCCGCCGGCTTTGTGCGAAGGAGTTATCTCGTACCGTGGTTGCAGAAATGGAAACAATGGCGCCTGTGTTGCTCTGTAAGTTGGAGAAGATCTTTCCTCCAGGCTTCTTCAATCCAATGCAGCATATGATTCTACACCTCCCGTATGAAGCACGAATGGGGGGGCCTGTGCAGGGTCGTTGGTGCTACTCAATTGAGAGATGTCAAAAGGTTCTTCGAACTAAATGTAAGAATAAGTGCAAAATTGAAGCATCCATTGCAGAGGCATACATTCTGGAGGAGGTGTCAAACTTCACATCGAAATACTACGCTGACAACCTTCCTAGCGTGCATAATCCACCTCCTTGTTACAATACTAGCGAAGATGAATTAAGCCTTAGCATTTTTCGAGGGCAACTCGGAAGTGCAAGTGGTGCGACCCGCAAGACCCTTAACCATGAAGAGTGGCGCTCTATCATGCTGTATGTGTTGACCAACCTATCTGAAGTGGAGCCGTACATGATGTAAGTCATCGACAAACTTGTTTCGACGTATTAATGGTATCTCTTGCCTAAACGTATCTTTCTCGTTGGCATAGGCAATTTCATCGTCAATTCTGGCGTAAATCAAGGCAACCGGCCCCGCACGAAGCTGAGACTCTTCTTAAAGAGGGTGCGGGAAATGGAATGCCCGATTTCATTTCTTGGTTCAAACAGAAGGTACAATTTCATTTCCGCGAACATTCTCGTTCTCATGCATACGATTAATATAACGAACCGCCCTGTTCGTACTTGCAGGGCCGAACCGATGCGTCTATGAATGTCGAGTTGAGACAGGTTGCCGATGGCTGTGACTATAGGGTCAGGTCGTTTGCCGGTTATGACGTCAACGGATATAGGTTTCACACAACAAGGCACGAGCAGAGTCGGCCCAATCGAAGAACCACAAATACCGGAGTTTTCACGCCAGGCTCCGATGGGGTCGAGTACTACGGAAGAATTGAAGAAATATACGAACTCACTTTTCATGGGTGCAAACCTCTTAATCCAGTTATATTCAAATGCCATTGGTTTGATCCATCTGTCGTGAGACGGGCCCCTAACCTTGGGCTAGTCGAAATTCGACAGTCATCCAGGTTACCAGGAGACGATGTCTATATTGTGGCTCAACAGGCCACGCAAGTTTATTATTTGTCATACTCGTGCCAAATCGACAGCCGTCTTAAGGGTTGGGATGTTGTGTACAAGGTATCGCCACACGGCAAACTACCTGTACCAAACAATGAAGATTACAATATAGATCCCGACACATACGAAGGAGAGTTATTCCAAGAAGATGGGCTCGAAGGGAGTTTTGTGATAGATTTAATCGGAGCGATCAGAATGGAAGTAGACAATGAGAGGGTTGCTACAGAGGACGGTGGAGACGAGGTTCAGAATGTGAAGGACTTAGAATTACTTCAACGATTACAGTTAGCTAATGACAGTGATGACGACATTCCTTCTTCGGAGCACGAGCTTGACTATATCGACACGCGTGATAGTGATGATGAGACTTATGATCCAGCTAATCTCGATCATGATGATTATTTCTAATACATGTATGATTCGTAATAATTTAGCTATAATTTAATTATAATTTGCCTAAATTTGTAATTATGTTTTGTTTGCCTATGCTGACTCGTGTACTCTTTTTAATTACAGGTCATTAAGCAATGGTGGGTGGTATCAGGAAGCTCACGTCGATTTGCGAGAGACTGGCCGCGGCAGGGACTGGTTCAGGGTCAGGGTCACGTTCAGGGAGCGGTCGAGGGAGGCGTCGAGGCAGGCCTCGACGTAGGGTTGAGGAGGAGGAGGAGGAGGAGGAGGAGGTGGTCCAGAGGCCTCGAGGGAAGGGTAAAGCGGCCAGGCCCCCGTCGCTTGAACCTGAGGTGGAGGAGGAGGAGGAGGAGGAGGAGGAGGTACCTTCCGCACACGCCTCTGGGGATGAGGAGGCGGAGGAGGAGGAGCAGCAGGAGCAGGAGGGGGACGGGGAGGCAGGGGATGCCCAGTCCAAGATATGGTTGCGAGGTCCCTCATCCCTCCCGAAGCGGCCGATACCTAAGCATTTACGCCCGCTCATTAAACTGGTTGGGACCAAGTAAGTATCTTTAAATATTCTTAATATTGTTCTTATGTTGAAAGTTACAAAAACTTATAATTCATATTAATGACTTGTGCAGGAGTTGGATTAAGCTCAGCGGGGGTGACCACAACCGTAAGGCCAACGGGATCCTTGGCCTTTTGTGCAGGGTTCACTTCCCTGGCTTGGTGGTGTACGCCGGACAGCTGCAGCCGGCCTACACGTGGGACCACTACGTCGCCGCCCCCGACGTCCCTGATCGTCAACAGAGAAGATTCCCCAACATAGCGGAGCGGGTCAAGGCCGAGCTGTGGGTAAGTACTCCTCGTACTAAATTGCTCAATACATCAGCTACTTTCGACATTCTTGAAATAATAACTGTATACGCGTGTATATGCAGGACTTCTATAGATGCCAGGAGGGGTTCGAGGCCAAGGCGAAGGCCGTCTGTGATGTAGCCGCCAAGAAGCTCGTGAGGGACATGCATTACGAGGCGCGCATCCAGGCCATCATAGAATTCAACGCTCAATACAATCGTACGAAGGTTAGAAAAGAGGAGGCAAGAACAATGAACATGACTAAGGACCAATTCATGAGGGTAAGTAAAGAACGTTGATGCTTACTATTTATGATTAATTAGGCTCATTTTCTTTTTCATACGTCACACGCTTGATGATGTAGGTGCCTCCGTGGTGGTGTCGTGTGCATATACCGTGCTGGGAGAGGATGGTCGACATGTGGTTGGAGCCCGGGTGGTTGGAGAACCACCTTTCTTGCCGGCAGCGGCGTTTGTAGATGCCGACTGCATCACACCATCAAGGCAGCCTAAGCCTTGATGAATATAGAGAAAAATGGGTACGCAACTTTAATTCTTTATTGTAACGTTTAGTTCTACGTAATTTTTAATGATTTTGTATTTTGCCGCAGTCGGCGTCACATGATGGCCGACCTTGCTCCCAGCTCAAGGCATGGGTCCTCTCCAAAAAGGGCAAGGCGACGGCCGATATAGATTTCAACCCAGACGACCCGTCCGAGGCGTACAGCCACCCTAGCATATACAGCCGTGTCAGCGAGTATACAAAGATGGCTAGGGAGGTTCACGGGCCAGACTTCGATCCGAGCTCCGAGGACATTGATGGAGAAATCGTGATGAGGGTGGGAGGAGGCAAGAAGCATGGCCGATATTGGATTGGCGACGGCGTCATCGACACGGCCTCTACTCCCACTCTCTCCCAGATCCGAGCTAGGAGCACGGACTCGAGCCCGGCGGTACGCCCATGACCCACCGCTGCACAGTTCCAGATGGAGGCTCTACAGGTTCTTTCTCTTCCATTCATCGTTCGTTTGTTGTTATACTTTAGCTTTGCATTATAACATTGCAATGAAATATTGTAGGCCCAGGTGAAAGAATCAAGGAAGGCACAAGAGGAGATTAAGGCGCAGATGGAGGCGCAGATGGAGGAAATGCGGTGGAGGATGGAGGAGGAAAACCGGATTAGGATGGAGCAGATGTTCCAGTACATGCAAAACTTTGCTACGAGCATGGGACAGTCTTTGCCTCCGCCACCGCCGATGATGTTCCCTCCGCCTCAGCCACCCACGACTACTCCTGTGAGTCACTTGACACATTGTGCTTAAGATTCAATAGTTTAAATTTGACAACTTTAGATGTTACCTCAGAATGTCCTATCCTATGTGCAGAATCAATCGGCGGCTTCGAATAATGAAGATCAAGATTTGTCGCAGTGGTCTCCTTGGCCTCCACGGAAGTAGACTTGGTTGTGAACAATGTGGAAACTAAATTGTGAGAAGAACTTGGATTTATGGATTATTTCGTGCTTATGTTGAACTATGCCTGTGGTGTTTATGAATTATGCCTGTGGTTGTGAATTATCCATGTGGTTGTTTATTACAAATGCCTGTGATATGTGTATTGTGAATTGAGAGGGGTCCGTTATACGTGGCAAAATGTCGAAAAAGGGGGGGTTCTGGTCACTTTGCCGAGTGTTACACTCGGCAAAGAGGGGCCTTTGCCGAGTGTTTTGGACTTAACACTCGGCAAAGGGGGCGTTCCCAGGTGTAGGAAAGGTCCTTTGCCGAGTGCTATGGTCAAGGCACTCGGCAAAGGGGCATTGTTTGCCGAGTGCTACGGTCAGGGCACTCGGCAAAGGGGGCCGGTTTGCCGAGTGCCCGGGAGCCGGCACACGGCAAAGGGACCTTGTTTGCCGAGTGCCAGGCGCGTGACACTCGGCAAACTCCCGGTCTTTGCCGAGTGTTGGCACTCGGCAAAGACCCGGTGTTTGCCGAGTGCCTCCCGTTTGGCACTCGGCAAACCCGCCGTTACCCGACGCCGTCAGTCCGCAATTCGCCGAGTACATCTTTTCGCCGAGTGTTTTTTGGCCGTCGGCAACATGTTTGCCGAGTGTTCGAGTTTTGACACTCGGCGAACTAGTCTTTGCCGACACAAAATTTGCCGTGTGCTCTTTGCCGAGTGTTACACTCGGCAAAGGCTTTGCCGAGTGTTTTTAGGCCTTTGCCGAGTGCCCGGGGCACTCGGCAAAGGTTCTGTTTCCCGTAGTGATAGGGTATTACTCTCCGGAGGCCCGAACCTATCTAAAACCCTTGTGCCGCTCGTGTTCTTGTGATCACCTTCGAGTTCTTAGTTTCGAATCCCCTCTACCTAAAAATCAACCACTTGGGTAACCCCCTAGTGGATTGCTGGGCTACGAAATCCGATAGTTGGCGCCCCCAAGTATGGGTGATTGTTACCCTGATAAGTCCCCTTCATCAAAGGAAGAAAAATACTGAAAGTAACTGACTCTTGATTCACTGCAGGATTAATTAATTTGATTTGTTTTTTTATTAGTACATAGAAGAAAATAAAAATGCCAAATCTAGGCGCAATATAGCTAATAAGAAATTCGGTATTCAGAATTAATTACAGGATTGTATCATTAGGGATCAAACGGAAAGCAACATACACTACAACTAAAATATTAAAAACTCGATAGCTCAACTCAAGGAAGTGCTAAATGATTAATAAGGATATGTACACTTGTCATAAGATATATGTGAGGCGCAATTTAACGCTTACAAGCACAACTTTGTGATGAAAATTAAATTGCCTTCTGTTGCATTTCTTTTGCCAAGGAAAAACCTTTATTTTTTTTATTTTAGCAGTCTACCTTAAGTATATAGCTTCAATATCTTTTGTATGTGAATGATGCTAAGTCATATGTTAATAAGTGTTTTTTCATACGGACTCAGGTCTTATCCTTATTCTACACAAAAAGAACCTTTGCTAGATAAATGAGATTTTCCCTACTAGTGCAAAGCAGATTGTATGGTACTGATTCAGAATTGTGCAAAGGTTCACGTGTTAACTTCAGGCTCCTTTGGAACGCATGATTTTCGAAACATAGGGACAGGAAGAATGCAAGGATTAGAATGCCCAAGCAGCTCGAATCCTATGGAGAGAAACACAGGATGAGTTGCGCGTGCGTGCGTGTGTTTAGGTTATAATCCTTGAATCCAACATGGGTTCACGAAAAGGATGGTGCCCAACATGAATATTGAAAAATAAAGGTGCTTATAATAAGTGCCAAATAACTTTTTTACAATTTTAGTTTAATTTCATTTTTAAGTTAAACAAATGAAGTTTTGAATCATTGAGGATTTCTAATGAAAGGACAATAGAAGTGATCTGAGTACTAAAGGTATTATAAAGATATATAATTGCTGTGTACCTGCAACTAGTGTATCAGCGACTCGGGTAGCCAAAATAAACAACAAAACATGTGTTCCTCGTCCAAATCTAAAACCCAAGGCCGTCGTCACATGCTGACACCAAGAACTACATTTCTGCCAAAAGCTCATGGGCTCCGGCAACGGCGAAGCAACGACGACGGCGCAGCTCATGGAGATCGCCAAGGTGGACGACCTCCGCGGGGTGGAGCCCGGTACGCCGGGGTGGGTGCGGGCTAGGGCTGCGGTGACGGCGTCCATGGCCGCTCACAGCTGCGTCCTGGTCGCGCACGACACGCTCGGCATGGAGCCCCGGCGGTGCGCGCTGTTCGGCCGCGCCTTGCCGGATCTCTTCGCGCTCCTGTTTGAGGGCAAGAAGTGCAGTGGCCTCTTCTGCAATGGCTCGCACCGAGGCTATGAGGTGCAGGTCCCCGCCGTGGCCTTGGAGACCCTCCCCATCCCGGATGCCACCGAGCCCAGCCGCGTCCGTGACCTCGCCGGCTGCCTCTGGCCCCAGGGCAACCCTTATTTCTGGTAAGATATATCAATACTGTAGGAAGAATAGAATTAGGTATAATGGATTGGTTGCATTGGATTGAGCCTCTCGGTCGGTATATATTGAGTACAAGACTTGGGGGCAAGGCTCCCCCAGATACATATGGCAGTCTACGATACATATATCTACAACTACCAAATATACTCTAACATCCCCCATAGTCACAGCGGGAGCACCGCAGACGGTGAGACTGGAGATGAATCCAAAGGCAAAAAGCTGACGGACTGACATCCCCCTGCAGTGATAACGTCGGTGCGGTGTGGATGCTGCGACTGGAGAGAAAACTGGCGAGTAACTCATGCAGATGATAGCCCTTTGTGCTGATGTTGAGGTAGCTGAGCAGGAGGACGAGTAGCCGTGGTCGAGGATGCTGTGCGTAGAGTAGCCGTGGTCGACGTAGCAGGCGAAGTTACTGAGGATGAGGGAGCCGCACATGAAGCCGCGGGCGTATGAGCAGGCCCGAGAGGATGGTGACGCATATAGGAGGACACCAAATACGAAGATGGTGACGTGTCGAGGCAATTGGAGAGGGGGGTCGATGCCAAAGTTGATGCAGCCAGGCCGACATAGACAACAGAGTTGGCGTCAACTAGAGCACCGCTGGATGTTCCCAGTCACAGACCGAGTGACAGGACGCGAAGAAGCAGGAGGTGGCGACGAGGAAGGCGCGGGCGTCGCGGGCGTGGGGGGAGGATCGTGGGCGCTCACCGGTGCGGTTAGGGCGCACGCCCGACTGATCGTAGCATTTGCCGGGGCAGTCGGGGTGCTCACCCGACCGATCGGAGCGCTCGCCCGACCGATCGGAGCACTCGCCCGACCGATTGGAGCGTTCGCTAGTGCGGTCGAGGCGTTCGCCGGAGTGGTCGGGGTGTGCGCCTAACCGAGCGGAGCGCTCCTTGGTGCAGTCGAGACGGGCGCCGGTACGGTTGGGGTGTGCGCCCGACCGAGCAGAGCGCGCGCCTGCGCGATCGGGGCGGGCGGCGGTGCGGTCGGGGTCGGTCGGGCGCTCGTTGGTACGGCCGGGGTGGGCGCCAGTGCGGTCAGGGCGTGCGCCCGACTGAGCGGAGCACTCGCCCGCGCGGTTGGGGACGTGGTAGGCACCAGTGTTGCCAATACTGGACATGAGGTACAAGGCACCAACCATGTGTCAGTGTCTAAGGAACTAGGAGAGAAGGCTTGCAAGGCGATCGCAGGCGCAGAAGAACGGCGAGGTAGAAGATGCCGTTGCAGGCCGCGGTTGCTGGAGTAGACGAACGAGGTGGAGATTAGACGGCGACGCTGGCGACGAGGTGGTGCTAGACAAAGCGAGGAGGTAGATCCGGACGATCTGACGCGGCGGCAGAGCTCGAAGGAGACAACGAAGAACTCGAACAGCCTGATGAAGACCATGCGCGCAAGGCGCAGTGACTTGTAGTGACGACGAGGTCGTTGATGTGGTCGGCGGCGGTGAGGACACAACAGCAAAGGAGACCATGGATGGTGCCGTTGCTACCCGAAGAGGCGATGCACTCCATACTCGGGGAAGAGGCGTGCAATATGAGGACGAGCGTCACGGGAGCTGGGTGAATCACGCACATCGGCTGATAAGACTGAGTATGCGTGAGGTGATACGATGATGGGTGAAGTCGGCGGAGTCGTCCCGATCGGTGGAGGCGACGACGAGCCGGCGGAGGTTGACATGCGGATGAAGCAGCGAGGAGGGCGGTGCACACGGGCATACCTGAGGGCGCCATCCATCTCGCCAAGACGCACAGTTGGAGATGAGGTAGGAGTTGGTAAAGTCAACACTGATGTCGAAGTAGAGACGAGAGGTCGACGGGCGGTGGGCGACACAATCCTGATCTCTAATCGGGCTAGAGAAGAAGACACAGCAAGAGCATCTCATGTAGAACCTCCAGGTGTACGTAGGTAGAAAAGACGGAGCGATGCAAGAAAATCACGTGCCAAGGGATGACAGCGTGAGGTGGTGGTGAGCGCGGCGCGGGGGAACCAGCGGCGCAGGGGATGCGCGGCTGAGGCGGTGGCTCGAGGAGCAGCGGCGCGCGGCTGAGGGTGGCGACGCGAGGAGCAGAAAGTGCACGGAGCAGAGGCGTGTGGCTGAGGTCGGAGGCGCGAGGAGCGGAGGCGCGCGGCCGAGGGCGTTCTGTTACTTGGAGGAAGGGCGCAGGTTGCGCGAGCGCGATCCGCTCAAGGCTTTATGCGGGGTGGAGAAAGATGAATCCATGGAATGACCACTCGCCCACCACACCAGCTTACTTAAGCTTTTCCAAAGGTGTCTGCCAGTCAACTTCTATCCCAGATATCTAATAATAATACAATGTGCAATTCAAAGATCATCAGGTGATTGTTGTATGAAAAAGTATATCTTCTATTTATCAATTTAATTGTATCTGGTGGCTATCTGGTGCGGCTATCGTTGCGTGGAATATCTTTATTTAATTGTACCAGCAATACTGAAAAAGTGAAAATAACTCTCAATAGAGGTTGAATCGCTTGGTTTGCTTGTTTGACAAAAAAAATTGAGTAGTAGTGTTGACGCTTTTTTTTTGTCCAACACACAAGGGCGCTAGTTCCTGCGTGCGTTAAGCAATCACATCGTCGGCGCCTCAGCACCTGGTCGGTCAGACCGGTCGGACCCCGTCGGAGGTGGCGTGCCTAGGGTTTCTCTGAGATCGGTCAGGCCACTCAGAGCTTCCTCAACTGCTGTTGAGATGAAGGAGGAAAGTAAGGGGGTTGGAAAAGCTAGGGTTTGGAGATAAAAAGTGAAAAGATTTATTTGACAATTGGGTATTAGCCCTCAATCGGTCAGGGCCCTCTATATTTATAGGGTGGGAGGCCTTTTCCCACAAGAAAGTCCTGTTTCAACTCCAATTCAATCAGGACTCTTGATTCCTTCTTGGACTAGGGCAAACCGGTCTGACCGGTCAGGCAAACCGGTCAGACCGGTTTCGCTTGCCAGATCAGCTTTTGAACCTGATCAGCGGTGCTGCTACTTTTGGGTATCAACACATGCCCTCTTGTTTCTTAGTAAAGCTTGCGTACCAAGAAATATACGTAAGGATGATGGAATCCACCAGCCATCTATTCTAAGGGCGATACGTCAATATATCGGCCATACCGCTTCTATGCATCTTGCCAAACACTCGGATAATACTTCTTCAAGTACTTCCCATTCAAAGCTCTAGGTAGCTGAAATCCACTTAAAGTTGCCACCATATAGGAATTGCCACGGAGCACATTTGTAATCTTGTATGGTCCTTCCCAACTCGGAGACCACTTCCCAAACTTATTACTCTTAGTTCCTATAGGTAGAATTGTTTCCAAACCAGATCTCCCACCTGAAATGTTTTGGCTTTAACTTTTTTGTTGTATGCTTTAGCCACTTGAACTTTATCCCTTTCAATCTTAGCCAAAGCTTCCATCCGCTTGTCGATCACTTCATCAATATTATCCATCATCAAAGCATAATAAGTATTGAAATCAAGATTATCTTGCTTAGCTAAACTATATGCACCCAGATTTTACCTCGACAGGCAAAACAACTTCTTGACCATAGACAAGCTCAAAAGGAGTAACCTTAGTCGCGCCATGTCTAGAAATACGATGAGCCCATAAAGCTTTAGATAACGCCTCGTGCCATCTTTTAGGATTGTTTTCTATCTTCTTCTCAATAAGCTTAATTAATATCTTGTTGCTAGACTCGGCTTGACCATTAGCTTGAGCATAATAAGGGAATGAATTGAGCAGTTTAATACAATAGGATTCCACAAACTTTGGTCAGTGGTCAAAGTTTGCGGAATACCAAATCTGTGTATTCCTTGACAAACCCAATCACCTCTCGATGTGTCATATTCTTAAGGGGAATCACCTCAGTCCACTTGGTAAAATAATTAGTAGCCACAATCACAAAACAATGCCCCTTTGACGAAGAAGGGTGAATTTTACCAATGAAATCCAATCCCCATCCTCTAAATAGCCATGACTTTATAATCGAATGCATTGATGCAGCAGGTACCAATTGAACATCCTTGAACTTTTGACACTCTTCACAACCTTTGTAGTAGCGAGAACAATCGGCTATCATATTAGGCCAATAAAAACCAGCTCGCTTGAGTAGCCACTTCATCACACAAGCCGATTGATGCATACCACAAACCCCTTCATGCACCTCTGCCATTGCTAACCTAGCTTGATCAGAATCCAAGCACTTCAAAGCAATCCATCAACCGTTCGATAATATAATTCGTCATCTATCAACACAAACTTGAGTGCCCATCGTCGAACCTTTCTGTCAACCAAGCACTTAGGATCCTGTAAATAATTAATCAGAGGTGTTCTCCAATCACCCACTTCATCTTTAGCAAATTTGGGACGATTCATAGCCGAAGTGGATTTTTCTCCAGACATACCGGTCAGACCGATTAGCTGGGCGGTCAGACCGGTCAAACCGGTCGACCGGTTTCAAAGGCCGGTCGAACCGGTTCCTCCAGGATGTAGCACTCAGCCTCGCAAAGTGTCGGCTTTCTTTCATGAAAGTTCCTTTTACGGACATTATACCCAGACGCTTGCTATGCCAGACTATTGGCCCTCCGATTCTCTTTCCTCGGTATATGAGTAAATTCATCCATACAAGCTATTATGCCTAAGCATTTATCGAGATAAGCATTTAATAAACTGTCTAAGCATTGGCATACCTTAGACACTTGTTGCACTACCAGCAAAGAATCACCATAAGCTTCAACATGTTTAGCCCCCATCTCTTGCAAAATTTCCAAACCGAATAACAAGGCTTCGTACTTAGTTTGATTATTGGTGCACTTATGATCCAACCGGCTAAGAAACTCAAAAACAGCCCCGTTGGGTGAAATAAGCACCACGCCCACACCGCAGCCACTTTTGCAAACCGATCCATCAAAGTGCAACTTCTAAGGGGTAAAAGTAACATAACGGACATCCAAATCAAGTTGCTCATTAATCCTATGCTCAACGATAAAATCGGCTACAATTTGTCCTTTCATCAATTTCAACGGTTCACAAACCAGATCATACTCGATGAGAGCATAAGCCCATTTGCCGATTTTACCACTCAAAATAGGTTTTTGCAACATGTATTTAATTATGTCGGTTTGACAAGCCACTATGCAAGTATTGATAATAAATAATACCTCAACTTGGTGCAAGCATGATATAATGATAAACACAATTTTTCAATAAGTGTACCTCATCTCGGCATCTAATAGTCTTCTACTCACATAAGCAACAACATGCTCCTTCCCTTCGATTTCTTGAGTCAAAACAACCCCAATAACACCCTCTTCGGCAGCTATATATAATTTAAAAGGAATATCATACTTCGGAGCCTGAAGAACAGGCGGTGAACTTCTGCAACTCTTTTTTGCAAGTAAGAGCTTGTAATTTTCTTATAAGCTCAATTTTCTTATGATCAATTTCAACTCCTTTTTAGATATATGTAGTTACTAGTTCGTGTGTAGTTACTGTCACACTCGGTTTTAAAACAAAACTGAATGCTACCTATATATATGCCAGGATCCAGTTTCATACATATAATGACATCATTAGTGAATAATCAGTACAATATCACATAAAGAAAAATAGTTTATCAGAGATATACAGCTTAATCCTGGAAATGGAGGTTCCAAACTTCACAGGCAATCGATCGGGGGTTGCATCCTTCTAGGACTCAGCATCATCTTCAGCAAATTCCATAACGGCTTCTCTTTTTGAGCAATGTTAGTTATAGTAAGCATGAGCACATGTCGTACTCAGCAAGTATGGGGAAATATGAATGCAAGGCTTAAACAAGGAAAGGCTGATTGATTTAAAGCGATGACCAATTTTAGTTGATAAAGTTTTATTAGCACCTGATTACTAAGGTATATGTATATACCAACCTACATTAACATAAATATAGGTCATAAGCATATGGCATAAGCATAATTATAACCATGATTTAAGTCCATCTTCAAGTTCATTAATCATGTGACGATCTAGGCTGCTATTAACCGTGAGCACGATTGATATATCAGTTTTAGATACACTGCATGTCACACCCTAAAATTTTTGAATTTCAGGATGTGATTAAAAAGGAATAAATAAAAATTAATTTTCTCATAATTTTAAATTTTTTTCCAACATGTATTTTTCCTTACAGGAAATTTAGTATAGGAAAAACAATTATTTATTTTTTCAATTAAATAAGGTCGTTCTGTGTGTTGCATTCATGCTGATGCATTTTGGTGTATCATGAGTGCAAATGTTTTAAAAACGCGTCTACATAATGATTAGGTTCTTCCGAGAATTTTCCAAAATTTCCGAGAATTTATTTTCATTTTCTAAGACCTAAATTCATTTTTTGGAAGGCTCTAGAGTCCTTTTTATGAGCTCCAAGTATTTTATTTGGACTCCTCGTATCCCAATCTATCTCCAGGATTCTTCCTAGATTTTTTGGGATTTTTGAGTATTTTTCATGAATTAAATGAATTATTTGGAATTTCTTGATTTTTCTTTCACAGGAAATACAATTCTTTCCCTAGGGCCAGGCCCGTGACCCCGACCTGGTCTGGCCCAGCAACCGGCCGCTAAGGCCCATCTGGCCACTAGGCCCATCGGCGGCACCCGACCGTGGGCCCGCCATGGCCACCGCTAGCCCCTCCCTCAGTATGCGTGCCCTAGGGCTCCGCGCCCTATAAAGGCGAGCGCCCGTGCTACCCGAGGCCTCCTGCTACCGCCACCCAACACCGCCACCTCGATTCGTCCGTGCCCTGCAGTGCATCGCTCCCGCCTGTGAGCCGCAGCCACCTAGCACCGCGCGTGCCTACAGCCGCCCTGGCCACACACGCTCGTCCGCTCGCCGCCGTCCCTGCGCGCTGAGCCACCTACACCGCGCCATCGCCGGAACGCCGCCGCCACCGTGAAGACCAGCCGCCACCCGAGTAGTGACGCATAGGCGAGGCAGGTAGGCGCAACGCATGGGCAAGGCGCGATAGTGCCCGAGCGGCCAGGCGAGCGCGCGGTGGCGGCGTAGGCACGCGCAGCGTGAGATAGCTGGTACGGCGGTGGACCAACGTCCTAACCAAGCTATGGCCTAGGCTAGCTACTACAAGAAAGAAAAGGGGCGACGGGGTGGCTCACAGGGATGGCTCGATGAAGACGACGGTGAGGGCGAGCTCCGGTGGCGGACGACAAGCTTGGGCGGCGCTCCGGCGGCGAGCCCCTCGGGTGGCTTCTTCTTCTCCCACGGGCAGCTCCTCCTCTTCCTTCTCCCCATTTCCTTCTCTTCTTCCCTCTCCCCTTCTTCCTTCTTCCCCTAGCTTCCTCTTCCTCCCTCTCCCCCATGGCCCTCCTCTCCTTCCTCCTAGAAACCGGCGGCACCCAAAGGGCCTGAAGAGGATGTGGAGAGGGCGACCCAAGGCTCCATTCTATAGCTTGAGGATGGCGGTGGAGGGGAATAACTCCGGGTGGCCATCGATCCTAGGGGTCCATGCTCGGGGCAGCGTGGAGCTCATCCCGCGGTGCCATACCGGAGGTTGGTGGCGCGGGGCAAGGTTAGGTGCGTCTTTGCATGCCGGCGGAACACTCCGGAAGGGGCACGTAGGTGCGGCCACGGGCGGGAGTGCGCTCTAGCGCAGCATGGGTGTGCCCGTGACCCCGGCACGTGTGGCGCGCGTGCCTTCCCTTTGGGGAAGAAGCACAGTACCGCCTGGAGTGGACCGGGCCAGTGCAGTAGTTGGGATGGCGCAAGCGGCTGCAGGCTGAGCGGAAGGAAGCGGCCTGCGAATGGGTGCGTTGGCGCGGAGCTGGGCCATGAACGTGGGGCTGCTGGCGGGCTGGTCTGGCGTGAGGTGCGCGGGGAGCTGGGTCGGGTAGGCCAGGCGAGCAGGTGGGCTGGCTAGGTAAGAGAGGTAGGTTATGTTAGATTTGTGTTTAGGTTTGTTTTGGATTTAGGTTTGAATCAATTTGAATTTTGGTTTGTAGAGATTCAAACGGCACACAAGTGTAAACTCCAAATCAAATCCCAATAACTCCAAATCAGGCCACACATATTTGAAAAAGGAATTTAGGGAAGAGAAGCTCACAACTTTTTAAATTACCACAACATTCAAACATAAGGTTT